>NC_091147.1:22712565-22918786 GCF_041381155.1 Argopecten irradians
TTTATAATGTAACATAAAAGTACAAGAAATCGTTTCATAGTTACGGTTTGAAGTCAATAATAAAGTTTCATTTTGAAGTAACATGCCCCGAGTTGCAGTAAACTTAGTCACACAGTTTTATTTTGTGTTGAACATGAGGAGTTGTTTTCATCGTAAGACTTGCAATTCACGAGCAAGTGCAGTATCTGATAAATTATTTTAATATCTTATGGCTATTACATGTTCATTGCTTTTGAATGAAATCTTCATATCACGCCAACAGCTATTTGCAAATAGTTGCATTAAGTTTTAGCTATACCTAATCTACGACTAATGTTTCGAACTAAATACCAAAAATTATAACTGCTGGTGTAGTGTGCAATTAAAACAAAATATTTCGTTGGTTTTTACAATTTCGTATCCAATAAGCAATCTATTTTTCGAAATTCCTTGGCTATTTACCGATACTTATCGTTATCTTTGAAACCTTAATAGAAGAACTGAACCTTGAACGCGCGTATTGTTCTCTCCTCAAATAATGACATGATCATGAAGGTGACCTTATATGTGTTTATTCCCGGTATAAAGAAACGTCCATCATTGGAGACGTATTAAACCCGATAATTGGATTTAAAGTATGTAAATAAGTTAACAAGGTAACGCATGATAAAACAAGTTAGTGATGAAGGTTAATTATGTCTTTGCTAACTACAAAAAAAAAATATTACACATACACGGTATTGTTATAACATTACATCCGGTTGACCTGTAAGGATATCATCCAAACAGGAAGCCCTCGGTTTGATCTATTGCTTCCATTGTTGTATTTTGCTGTCACGCGTGAATAACTGCCAACGCGATTGAAAGTGCAGTGAACCGTAAGTGATCGTAACCCCTGGATAGAGAAAATGACGTGTTGTAGTTATACGGTTTATTGTACAGTAGAATAATGAATATGTCAATCAAAAATTTTGTACTAATGTTTTTCTTAGTCATCTATTAAAACAATGGTATTCTTACAAACGATAAGAAATTGGGTCACCAATCGTGTAATCCAAAATTAGACTTCTCTGTAGTGTTCCAATTTAATGACAAAGCATTATCAACTATATATTAATGACAAGTTAAAAATGAAAGATCAAGTTAAAGGTCAAAGCATACGATGACATTGATAGATGATATAAAATATTTGCAAAATATAATGCATTAATCCTCAAAGGTTTATGTGCGGTAACAGGGCGAAAATAGATTTATAATTTTAGGACCAATTTCTATCAATATAAATAGATAAATAATATCTTAATGACAAGTAAAAGATCATAGATTACAATGTCAAAGATCAAGTGAAAGGTCAAAGCATCGGATGACAATGATGAAAATATATAAAGTGTTTGTAAAATATAATGCATTAGTCCTAAATGAAAGAAATGTATTCGATTGCAGTAACTTATAAAATTTAACTTAAATTTTGCGAGGAATTGAAAAAAAGTATTTCATTACATCTTGAAGTAACATCCTCGATACTTTAGGGGTTCCGATCTCTACATCCCTGAACTATCTCATAGTAAAACTTGAGGCAACAGAACATGTTATTTAGTACTTTGATGGACATGAACATCAAAAGAACAGTATAACGGTACACTTTGGTTGACTGTGTGGCTTTGTAGTTGGGCATCACTCTCTCTGTAGTCTCCAAAGGAAATCTTTGTCGGCCCCATAGTGATGTGGAAAGATTTCTTATGCTCTGAGCTGCCTTCGTTATTACTCTTTAGATTTGTAGGGGGGGGGGGGGGGGGGGGGGGGGGGGGGGGGGCAGGTGACGTGCTGACGATCGACTAATAGATCGGAACCAATGGAGTATCGAGTAAACTTAAAACATTAAAGCTATATTGCGTTGTAATTGTCATATTCACGAATCAAAGAAGAGTTTGCATTATGTATTTTCATAAACACAATACACAACGACACACTCAACACAACAGCTCTCTACATGACACCATCACTCGTATAACATTGATATAGATAATAGTGATCATGTATTTTAGTTATACGGAGAAAAATATCATTGTAGATTCCCGTCAGTGATGTATAGAGGCTTTTCAGTGCCTTTTTATCCAATATAAACTTATTATGCATATCAAAATTAAATAAAGAAGACAACGCCTCAATCAGCATTAAACTCTACACACATCGACTCATACATCAATCAACAAACAACAAAACATACTTTTTATTACATAATACATTTTCAGTGCAATAAAATGAGTACATAAAGTCAGATCATGAATACAAATTATGATCTTGACTACAATTTCATTTCACATTCGTAACAATGTTATCAATAATTGTAAAGTGATTTCTGCAAGTATGGCTTCATCTATACATACATGTTTCTTCTAAGGCATAAAGGTATAAATATGTATGTCTAATTGATTGTATTTTTTTCTTGACTAAAAAATCGACAAAATTTTGTCCACACTTTAAGAATTTCTTCTTTGCCCTGTATTTAAGGAAATATACACATAAATTGTACTTGGTACCGGTGCGTGTATTGCGACACGGACCGTTGACTAAGGATAAATGTATTCGTTCTACGTTGTTTGAACTCGTTCTGACCCAATATTTACAATTATTAGCTTCAGCATGTTTGACAATGTGTATTTAAAAGTTTAGTGGATAATCACATCTATTTGTAAAGACTAACAGTAGTATTATTCTAATCTGCATTCTAAGTTAAAGTCAAATAAATTTGACCTCCATCTTATTTATTTGATGACATAATTATGATAATAACAGCAATTGTTATAAAAAGGCTGAACTAAGATATTGTGACAAGAGACATCTAGCAACCATTGTGTCCAAATCATAGGAATGAAGTGGGTTGCGAGTTCCTTGTTGCGAGTTACGATTAACTTTAAAGCATCTCGGGTCTGATTCCTAGATCCGTTTAAGTAAAACGGAATTAGTAACTCGCAACCAACTTGAAATGAATTTGGAACTCGCAACCAACTAAAAAGGAAGTAGGAACTCGCAACACAACTTTATCTCTCCGTTCAAATCTGGATATAGGAAACAAACCCGGATAGATATAGTGATTTATTTGCCCTAAATATTTCAAGGAGGACATTCTAGATATGGACACTATAAGAAAGAATTGTGTCCTTATAACTGACAAGTTAATGACAAAAAGTCTGGACTACGGGCTATGTACGGCGTATATTTCATAAACATGAAGAAAACAAGAGGCCTATGAGCCTTAACGGTCACCTAAGTTCGGATACAGAATGAAACAAAGACACTATATATATCGGCCCATCAGGCCATTGAGGTCAGTCTGTGGTTTGATCAATTTGACATTTTAATCTATTAAGAGTATTTGGTTCCATCATACATGCATTTGTATAAGCAGAAGAAGATTTTTTGAAATTTTACTTATTTTGACCCCGTTTGCACATTCCCACCTCCTCATTAATTCAATATAAAGGTTGTACATTGTATATTCTACTGAAATGCTATGCAGTTGTTTGGTCACAACAAAGACCGATAGAAGAACATAGACCATAATCATCGTAAATCTTAAGATAAAAGATTGCGGCATCATTACGTTTTCATTTAGATCCTATATTGCTGCATACATGTTTGCAAAAGCCCAGGTAAAATTGTATACATTATTATATTTATGCTACTATATGGTCAACGGGAGGGGAGTTGCTTTCAAATTAGCGTAATCGCAACGACGTATGGAATACAAACCCAGAGTAGGATCGGACTACGTCTAGTTCACGCTTCGGTAAGATTATGCGTCATATGATAATCTAAACTTTAACTACTTAATTTACATTTTCCATTTTCACAGATGACATAATTGATTTGAATCGATGATAAACTCAAAAATACGAATTCGGTCTCAAGACAGATCCTTAGGCGGCCGCGCAGGTAATATCAAGCTCGTCAAGACTCAGTTGACAGTACTATAGATAATGTAAATAATGATTCCTCGACATAAGTTGACGGTTTTCAAAATACCCAAAAATAGTTGCTATTAGATCGAATTAAATATGTTTTGACATCCAAACAGAATATGTGTTCAAGCATTGTAACGGTAATACACAACAAAATGAATCTCTGGTCGGGGATACAACCGGTGGGCTTTCCTCAAGATTGTTCAGGGATTTCCATAGTTACGTCAGTAGGTGTTAACGGTCTCCCCTGTCACCTTAATAGACAGAACATCTGATTGGAGAACAATTCTGGGAGCTTCTAAGCGAAAAAAAAACGGTTTCCAGAAAAAATCATATATGGCGGCTCACTCCACTTTAACATGAAGTCTAAAAAGTATTGAATTTATTATTATTATTACCCTTTAAATTCCTATTGGGTTATGACAAAAATCAAACATAAGTTTTTTGTTCACATCACTACACTATGAAATTAAAAAATATTGACATCAAAGCTTAACGCTGGCAACGGTAGAGTAAAAAATCGCAGTGGAATGTGCCATGAACCGTTCCTGAAATACGTTTACAAGTATATTTCATTTTCTTAAAAAAAATTAACTACTTTTTAACTTACATCGCCAGTTTTAATATGACATGAAAGGTTACTGTTGTTGAAACTCTTTTTGTTTTTACATTATAAACAATGCTCTGACACAGCGATATGAAGGTCTAATGTATACATCAGAACCCAGACCAAGCTTAAAACCCAGCTAGTAATATAAAGTTCCGTTTGTTGTATATGGTCATTATATTAAATAATGGACACCTAGGAGTCCATTATATAACTCACTTTCCATTATTATAGGGCCACTGTCCATTATTCCCCAAAACAATGGACCGTCGTTGACAGTCGTGGAAATAATGGACAGTATATTTTGAACAAAGGAAAAACGCTGCTGTAAGGAAAACCAAACAAGTTTATTGGACCAATCAAAATTTTGCATTTATGTTCACTGCTCCATCGAAATTATTACTTCCCTTCCTAGCTGTTACTGTTCTGAAAATAAAAAATAACATAATTATAGTCTTGCATTATTGTTTGTTACATATTTTTAAAACTTGTAATTGACGAGGAATCGGAATTCTAGATTCTTTACTGAGGTGGGATAATATGCAGTCTTTTAGCTCAGATATCTCACAACCCTTATAACATATAATCTGATAATTATGGTTAAACATAATATACTAGAGCGAAACCTGTCTAATCTGACACCTGGTTTCCCTACATCCTATCTGTAACTGTTCCGTATCCAACAATAGTTAGGTTTCACAATATACCAGTGCAATGCTACCATAGCAACCAGATTTGGTTATTTTATCATGCATATACAACATGAGTATGGTCGATTTGTTTTAGAAAAAACAGTATTGTTTGTAGGGAAAACTCACCTTGCTTGTTTGTATTTGATGTAAAGTAAGACAATGCACCTGTTCTAGTGCGAATAAATAGGTCACTTCAAACAGGCAAACTATTACTCCAGTTAGAACGTTATATCATCTGAGTCACAGCAAGGTAGTGGGTAGTGGTATGATGGGTTTTAAGTAGGACAAATTCCTCAAACTGTCCAATATTAGAGAAAAAGGGATATTGTACCTCGACCTGCGGGCTCGGTACTATCCATTCTCTCTAATAATGGACAGGTTTTCGGAAATTATCCATTACAGAAAATATCCTATTTGTTGTATTAGCACTAAATCTGTTGATCTGTTGAATAAGAGGTATGACGTAAAATAATCCACGGTAGTTTGCGTTACCTTTAACCCAACCCAAGATTGACCTGTGTTAATCTTTACATCAAAACGCAATCACGAACATGTGTAATTGATCACCTACTTAACATGACCTTTTACGTTTTACATACATTGTTTTGAACTTAAAGATAAGCACAGATGCCTTGAAAGATTAATTCGACAGCTAATATGAACTGTATCAATTGAGCGATTAATCGGATAATGCCATACCCAAATCCTTATCTGCAACTTACTCGTGCGTGACAGGTTCAAACTAAAGTAGAGAACTTAGATCTACCTGAAGTAAGATTTCTCTCGGGTGAATAGTTTACTTTTAAATGACCTTTCGGTAAACAAATACTATAACGGAATGCTCTTTGCCTCTCTGTGAACATATCCGATATACCTTGGTCCGATTGTTCAAAGAATGATCAGCTTAATCACCTGATTAGTGAAATTTTCATTTCTCGTTTGCTGCAAAATCTGTAAATATATCTTCGATTCAATGTGTACGTAGGTAAAAAATATAGCTCTCAAGAAGCTTGTAAAATATTGTTTAAATAATATTACTATAAATGATTTTAATTTGATTAAAATATCGTCGTTAAACTGATAATAAAGCTAGTCATCATATGAACAACGGACCTTGATCTTTGGCGTTAAGGCCATAGTTATGTTTTTTTTTTTTATCGTTTATCGTCCTTTTGAGTTTAGAAAGTTACCAGTTAGCTAGACGAAAAACACATACTGAAGAACTATGCTTGCTTTTGAGGTGTTCAAATCGCTACATGTAGATTTTTCTCTAAAATAAAATTCCATTGCGATGTCAGAAGAAACACGATATTTTATATGCAGTAACACCTCTCAACTGTAGGGTTAATAATTTGAGGAACACGGGGTATTCGATTGCTCAAAATGTGCTTATCGACAGTCAAAATAAGATAACACATAGTAGCAAAACTGCTGTGTTTTAAAGATGCTCCACCGCAGACGAATAGCATTTTATTTCTGTCGAAAACAGGAGAAGACGAAACAGTATTTTTCTTCAGTTTCAAAAGTTACTTACTTAACACGTTACCACTTTAAAAAGTTTGAGCATATTATTTTACTTCAAGACAGAAATAAGAAAAATAATTAATTACATCCCCAGATTTGTTACGGCTCTATGCCCTATATGGAAATAAGTACTGATTGTGCATGCACCAAAAGAAAAATAAATTATTTCATATGCATTTTCGCATTAAGTGGACACATTTTTACACTTTTAAAAACCAGTCAATCTTCAAATGGTTGGTATCGTTTATGCACTGTCAGCGGTGGTGCATCTTTTAAGCATTTTGTTATAGATAAAAGTTATTTTCTACCGTTATAAAATTGATATTGGATAGACATGGGACAAAATGCACATTAAAATGACCAAATACATATTCGACGAGTAGATATAAATACTATATATCTGAAGGTAATGCGGCATCTTTCTGTCGGAGAAAGATATTGGATATTGGATGGATTACGGTTCAACTTATCATTCAACGATTGTTACCTGTGACATCATAATAGTGTTATTTCACGTATGTCTAATGATATTCATGACAGGTTAGTTATGTTTTAATATCTCTTTGCTAGGTTCCTAAATGTTTTCATTCTTGTGACCTAAAATCGTAACATGTACAAGCACGCGGACACAAAACAGAAACAAATCATACTTGTGGCCTAATATATCAAGTATATTGTAAGAGATCATGTTTGTCCCTATACCACTATCACGTTTTACAGTAACAGCTGGTGTCTACAGGCTCATAAGGTCTGTTTTGCACCCATTTGATTTCCTTAAACTACCAGCAAGAAAGAAAAAAAAACATTTACAATAATGCTTGTAACGAGTATTTTGATTGGCTTAAAAATTATGTTATCATACAAAAACAAGCATTACAAAATATAACGCCGTCTTTGATTGGTTTAAAGAACGGCACAAGAGTCCTTTAAAATTGAAATTGAACAGAATACGATTATATTATAAGGATTATCTTAAATATATTTTTATGTTATGGAGCTATAAAAAATCGGAGTGTATTCTCATTATACATCTATTCACAAGTTAATCCTTAAATATTTACATAATATCTCCAAAGTATTATCATAATAGCAATGCATACGTTCAAACTGATGTCATGGGTAATGTACCCTTTTGTCTTTAAAATTGATTTGTGTATCATTCGTAAGACATCTTTTGGATTGGTAGGACGCAACATTTTTTCTTGTCGCACACAGCGAAAAATGTTTTTGTTTGTTTTCTACTTATATTGTCCATTCATGCGACCAAAACTCTACCAACACTGCGGCGAACGCAAAACAGAGACAAACACGCCTGTGGCCCGGATACAAATCTTTAAATCATACAATGAACACACACCTTTTAATAGAAATAAATTTCCGTCAATGTAAGCGATGTGTGAGGTCAGACCTTTTCAAAACCGATAAACTCAGCTTGGTTGCTTTAACATTGGAACGATTTTCAATTAATATATACACGGAGAAAGACTTAAAAGTAAAATTGGAGAAAGCGATAAATCATTTCGCTAAGACGATATTTAGTAACAAATGCCACTCGAGAGTTTCAATGTGTGTGACCGCTATGCGACCCCTAAGTAAAAAACATAATATTTTCGATTGACTATTCCTTGCATATTGTGGTAATATTTTTAACCATTCGATATCACCATTGGGTATTACAGTGATCAATGGCATGGGAGGAAATGTGAAATAGGTACAGTATTTAAGGTTACTTATATTAAAATTGAAAAAATATCGAGTGAAAATGGCGTTTTCTAATTTTTGCATAAGAGCAAGTGACAGTTACCTAATATTACAGATTTTTGGATATCATACGAGCTGTCAATACACTGAAACTGTGGAGGATAAAAGGATTCATTCATTGCGTTAAAGTCTAGTGCAATGTGTTATAGTATCGATTTAAGGCAACAGCCACACCCATTTTACATGAATTAAATACCGTATCACAGGAAAATTTCGAAAACTTTCGTATTGATTTAAAATAATGTCTCTCTTTTTTCAAATGCTTTGGAGATACAATCTGACTGATATCCATTATCCAAGCAACATCTGTGACCCATATGGAAACGGTGACTAAGGGATTATAATGTACAAGATGTATATAATTCCAATACTACATATACATGTATCTAACTCTCATCTATTCCTCATCCGAAATACACTACTCACGATTGATACCCTACAATATACTAAAATATATTTGGTAGAGTGTTCATCGAATTTAAGTAATATCGTCTAGTTTTATTTATTTCTACAAAATTTCTAAAATAAAAATATTCGAATGATTCTCAAATAATAGCCTAGAATGCTTAGTACAGAGAAAAACCTTACTGTTCTTGCAGACATTTTTTGAAATTGTGTTGATATGATTTGATCATCTCTTAGGTAGTCTGGTGGCGTCAAATGATTGTGTCTGCACTGACTTGTTACCGTTTTTAGTCGAAAATAAATCCGACCATCTACACAACAAACGCAGGTTTATCAAACTTTGAAAAATGGATTGGAACCTTGATGAAATATTCGCCTACTCAATTGTAGAAGGACAACTCCGATTTGCATTAAATTACTTTGGAAAATGAATTATACGGAGAACATTTAAATCCCAAGAAATTGTCGATAAGGCCAAACAGGATGGTAAATATCCCACACAAGTATTGTAAACATCTTCGTTATTTCCCAAGCCCATACCTCTTCGAACAATGTATTTTTCAGATCACCGAGTCCATGAGCATGCAGAGACACTAATGTCAATGATTCTAATGACTAGCGATAATTCAACGATCACAATCAAAATCGAACAAGCTGTTCGGGTTTTAAAACAAAAACATATTAACATATTTTTTTCGAGAATCATCTTCAATTACATTTTTTAACACATAAAGTAAAATTTAAGATACACAATGATATTTAAATGGCAGTTTTTTTATATTTTTTGTGTACATTTTGATTGCTAACTGAGAAAATATATCCAATTTATCATCTGCAAGCTGAACCACTCCTCCACCTCCCTGTCCTAAGTGCGTGGTAGGTAACATATTTAGAAGTGATCACCGGAACCACTAGATTCAATCAACAACTTTAAAATTGTTGGTGCTGTATATTTAATACTCACGAATCAAAAAGATGTTTTAATGTGCTATTTACCGTAAAAATACCAACATTTTGAGAATTGCAATACTTACAATGCATGGGTTTTAGTTTTTAAAGTACAAATAAAACCTAAGAATGATTTGTCTGAGCAATGACATTTCCTGTAGTAAAATTAGTACGGTCAGACCATAAAGCAATGCTCATAATAAATTATCATTTCGAGATAGATTTGTTTCAAGGACCGCGATATTCCAATATCTATATCCTACTCACATTTTTATTTCGACAAAATATACATAAATCAGTAAAAATAAGAAGTTTACTTTGCATTAAGTCTGTGTTGTAACCAATGTTTATAAGATATCATACATGTTTGTCTGTCCATTTGAATGATTTTCAGCGCTTAATTCATCAAACATTATGGTTTTCATTAGCTTACTGTGTAATAAATGATATGTCAAAATATGTGCCCAGTTATGGCACATGTAACTTAAAGCGCCAATGATATCATAAATAATAATCCTCAACAATTGTGCTGTGGCCAATTCAAGGGATTTCAGCGAAATATTCTCTTAAGAAAAGCATTTTTGTATAGAGTGACTTCGATTTAAAAATTATGTTATCCGAAGAACAAGATTAAAACACCCACCTCTATACAACCCCATATAAATATTTGCTACTTGATACGATAGATAGCATCGCTTTCAGATTTAGATTGGATTGCTTTGTTGAGATCCTAACTTTTGTCGGTGTTTAGTTTAATGAACTGATAAGGTAGCAAATCAATAATATACAGTGTCACGTATGCAGTATGGACATGATTAAATTGCTATCAATTCTGGAATGACAAAAATTTAGATGTTATGCAATACCCATGTTTGCACATCGTATAAACTATACGATCAAATATTCTGTATATACAACTGGGCTAGGTCTTTGTTTTGGATTTGACTAGTTTAACGTCATATTAATTACCAATATCATTTAAAGTCTTGTCAGGTTTAGATGATAAATGAAACACAGAGTACCCGGAGAAAAAACATCAATCAGCGAGCAATACTTCGCAACTGCTTAATAGATGGCGACCAGGAAATGTTTCGGTCATACTGCAGTAACAGTATTTAAAAACCCAATATTGCTCTTTCAAAAACAATGTGAAATCGGCAAGAATTATTTCCAGGATTGCCGTGCCCGATCCATATTCCCTTCTGACCCAATATCTGTTTCATTATTAGCCGACTAAGAAATTTTGCAACTAATAATATTTTCTTGGTCAAATGAGCTCCAGATGAAGTCATTACTTTCATGGTAACAGCTATTTTTATTTATTTATTTATTTTTTATTGATTTTTTTGTTGAAATCATCTAAAAAGATAGTGTTAAAAAATATACTATTCTTTTCCCTAACGTCAGCAGTAACAAAGATGTCGACCAGGATATATTTCGATAATTCTGCAGTAACAGTTACTGCGACTGGCACTATCAAAATACATGTGAAATCGCCAAGAATTATCTCCAGGATCGCCTCGCCCGATTCATGTTTTTAAAAACCCAATATTATTCAGTATTTGGTCATTAAGAATTCCAAACTGATATAATTTTGATCAAATGAATTCAAAATACATGTGAAATCGCCAAGAATTATCTCCAGGATCGCCTCGCCCGATTCATGTTTTTAAAAACCCAATATTATTCAGTATTTGGTCATTAAGAATTCCAAACTGATATAATTTTGATCAAATGAATTCCAGATGAAGACATGACTTTAACCATAACAGCTATTTGGAATTATTTTAAATTAATCTCAAAAAGGGCATACAAAGAAATAAAAACCCGCTGACCTCAGGTAACCATTTTCTTTGTGCAAAGTGACTATCTAAAAACTTATGTACATACTATGTATATTTTTTCCACGTTGAAAATCCAATATGTGAAAAAAATACTCCTTTTTTAACAATTGCTCCTGTATCACATCTTACACACTTAAGTTCTCTGTAAGAATCATGATTGAACACAGACCTAGGCTGGATATACGTGACGGTTAAAACCTCTAATGGGTATCCAATGTCAGCAAATGTTACAAAATGTGGAAGTTAGATCGTTCCCCACACCTAATATATTAACAATTAAAGTGGTATCTGTATCTTCATATCAGGTTCCTATTCAAAGCTGTCCTTTGTGCCTGTGTAGGACTGATAATAATTTATTTGAATGCCATTTTAAGTGTTTGAAAAACAGGAAACCATTTACACTGCACGGGCATTGCGTGTCTTAGCACTAACTAAATTCACCGTTATTTCGTATTGAGGAATTTCCATAAAACTTGCTATTAAATCGAGGTTATATAAAGCTTATATAAAGCTGCACATAAATACTTTATATCAAAGGGATTGGAATTCCATGCACAGTAAAATAAGCGTGAACGATGAGTGCTTTCATTTCCTAATATGCTACCTAGTGCAAGGCGGACATTACCTAGTAACTTTTATCACGCATGAGCGGCTTCCCATCTGTCGCGTCCTGAAGCTGTACACATATGTGGACATGTTGTATGTACACGTCGATCAAAAACACGTGGGCTTGTCAGTGTACATGTAATTAAAGTATTCCAATCTGGGGACATCAGACAGACATATATTCACATTGCCCTGACTCACAGACACACACGCCAACAAACATAATCCTAGACTAGTCACAAAGCCATTGGCACTTTAAATCTAAATTGCACCAGGTAAATGTAATTTAAAGAAACTTTAACACATGCCGTAACGATTATATGTTTAAATCACATTCATAAAACACTACAGTGCCAGTCTTGACACATGTTGAGCACGTCTTTGTTTCCGGGACGACTGAAATTCCTACAACACTAACAACTAAGAACTGATTGTAGAAGGAAGTTGTGGCTGTGATAATGATACAAAATGTACTTCCCAGAGATTGATAATGCACCTCTTATCAGCTTGTGTTCTTGACAACATTCTAAAGGTATTGCTAAGACAGCGCGAACAACACTAGTATCACATGGGAGAAACGTTCATGATCAAGCTGGTATTATTTAAAATACACATGTCAAGCTTCCCATAGGAAGAAGCTGGAGTCTGTTGCTCTCACATCTCCCTCAATCGTTGTTTTAATAACAAATGGCAGGTGAAAGAGGATGATTCACATACAATATATTATCTGTCTCTTAAACATTGATAGTATACATACCTATATCTAAGAATGTAAGTAGGTTGTACTTACCTTAGTGTGCCATTGAGGAGATAATCTCAAACAAGTCTTTAAAGGACAAGGTGCACGCTTCGCCAAACACAAACACACACTACCACACACACAGCCGTAACAGCATCACGTCACGGTATATATACAGGTGATACTCGGTCGATAGAGGTAAAGGATATATTTCTCAATATGCTAATTTTATCTCACTTAGTCTTACGCCTGCCCGGGAATACACAGGTATATGTAAACATTTTATGTGTGTGTTATTCAGATAATAAATTGAGTGAATAGGGCCCTGGTAGACAGCTGTAAGATGCTGTTTCCTGGTTAATATTGTCAGTGTCTTTCATTTTATAGTTGATGACATTCAGGTAGGATTTAATTTCCTTCACTCGTGAATGAAACCTAACTCGCAAAATCAAAACATCACGAAGTTGGTAACTAAATGAGGGTTTTATAATCAAATAGAAGTCTACAGAGATGATTTGTGAAAATAAACAACCGCTAATAGATTACAAACAATAAATCGCGAAATTACTGTACAGTTTATTTTTTACCACGGTCTGTAGGAAAATAAAACATATACATAAACATGTACCTACTTAAAATATATTCATTCCGAAAAACTGATAACTATAAAGAATACAAATACATGCTGCCATAACAAACATTAAAACAATATTGCATTTCTATAAATTTATTTTGGTTTAAAATTTCCATTGTTTCAATTAATTTATTGATCCTGTGATGAACTTTAAACACACGTTTTCATGACGGCATAAATACGCAGAAGGTAAATAATCAGTAAACAATACAAAAAACCTTATGGTTTGATTGATAAAACTGTGAAAGTGATTCAAATGGACATAAAAACATATATGATGCCTTTTAAACGTTAGTTAGAACAAAGATGTTATGCATTGTAAAATTCATGGTTTTATGCTTTGTATGTTTAGGTAGAAAAACTCTTGCAGGAATCACAATTAGTAGAAATATTGCTAAAATGTGAAATGAAAGTGTATATAACAAGTTGGTTTCATGGTATGACCATTTGTACTCATTTCACTGTACTGTAGACATTAATGTAAGAAATTATGGCAGAACTGCCAAAAATCGTTTTCTAAGATGGCCGAAAACGGACTGACAGAATTGTGTTACTAGTAACACGTTTTTCGTCAGCAAAATATGTACGTACAAATTATGTGTCAAAAACCTATTGTTATAAGCATGCTATAGTAGTACGTTTTCGTCAACAAAATTTGTACGTACATATTTTGTTGACGAAAACCTGTCGTTATGATAGTAGTAGATTTGGCTGTACACGAAATGTGTACATGACAAAAACGTGTAGTTTAGAAATCTACTGAATCCGTATACCAATTAACATTCCTTTGTTCTGTGATTGATCGTTACACGGTCATATGCTGGCTTTACCCGATAAAGGCTTTGAAAGGCCAAAAACAGTTTTAAGTTTCCTTTCATTATATTGTTGTTTTCAAATGTATCAGGTTTAATACATATTTAAACCTAATTATGAAGGTAACCCGGATGGCTATAGTTACCACATTATCAAATACATATTCATTCAAGTTAATTACCTGCAACTGCGAAACCGCCATATTCGTATGGGAAAAACAAAACATACTTCTCATAGTAGTAAACCTGTCCATATTATTAGGCTTTTTTGCCTGTAAAATCAGGGAGGAAAAAAGGGGGCTCGAATTAATCTTGACCCATATTGTTATAAGAATAGAACTATAATACGTCTAAATGGGTTATTACTGAGAACGTCTTAAACGTTGTATATCATGACTCATTGCAGTAAATGTATACATCGTGTTTTGCTTTGATGCCATGCCCTTATCAGGTAAAGTCACTATATGACCGTGTAAGAATCAATCACAGAGGAAAAGGAATGTTAATTGGTATACGGATCCAGTAGATTTCCAAACTACACGTTTTTGTCATGTGTACATTTCGTGTACAGCCAAATCTACTACTATCATAACAACAGGTTTTCGTCAACAAAATATGAACGTACAAATTTTGTTGACGAAAACGTACTACTATAGCATGCTTATAACAATAGGTTTTTGACACAAAATTTGTACGTACATTATTTAGCTAACGAAAACGTGTTACTAGTAACACAATTCTGTCAGTCCGTTTTCGGCCATCGTAGTTTTCAGTCCTTATTTGTACCTGTACAATAAAAAACATGTGCATTGAAAATATTGTTATTCTCAACATGTCGGTAACTTTTGGTGGTGAATAACATTCTTCTTGATTCGTGGTGAAAAAACACTGCACAAATAACTTCAAAGGTGTATGATAAATATATGCATTGATATCATTATAAAAATATTTCAATTGACAAGCAAATCCAGAGTATCGTGCCGAGCCTGGTACCAAAAAATTATTCAGAAACAGATTGTTTACTCAAGTTAATGATTTTACACAGACTTAAATAAAAAAAAATCTGTATGAGAAAGTTTTTTGGTGCCGGGCACAGAGATACAGAGTGAGTACTCAATGGCTTTTTGGATACATGCACTCCGGGTCCATTGTTTATCTGGCTGGATTTAGACAGATGATCGAAGACTGATTTGTATAGTGCAGTCTTGTCATATAACAGCTTGGTCAGAAGCGGTCTTCAAGAAGTGTCAGCACTTCATATTTATATAAAATCGATTTAACCGAAAATTCACAAATTACATTTTTTTCCTGCATGATAGGGATAGCAGATGTACCACATACATTCTGTGAATGCATGAAATTACAACTTTTTATTATTTTGCATTTATTATTATTTATATATTATTATTCATTTATTATTATTTATTTATTATTATTCATTTATTATTATTCACTAAAATTCATTAATCATCTATTCTGTTTTATTCAATGATGAAACTTCATGATTTGGCATTTCTGACAACAAAGCTTAATGTATTTACCGGTACCCTGATCTTACTTATTATGAAATGGACTTTTGCATGTATATATATCTACAGAAAAACATATCAGTAACATAACAAAAATCCATTGTGAAAGAAAACTATGATATTTAGAAATATCATATTTTTGGCAAATGCAATACACTTAGAAAATAAATCATGATGAAAGAAAATAAACTAATCGTAGAGAGCAACATGCTCGATACTCCAGGGGTTCCGATCACTTACGATCTCTACATCACTGGACTATCTCTCATAGTAAAACTGAAGACAGCTCAGAGGAAACAATCTGCGCCAATCGCAGGCCAGTACAAATTTCATTTGAAGACTACAGAGAGAGCGACACCCAACTCCAAAGCCACAGTCAACCAGTGTTCCGTTGTATGGCTCTTTAGATATGCATCAAAGGACTGAATTACCTGTTCTCTTGCCTCCAGGTTTACTATAAGATAGTCCAGGGGTGTAGAGATCGTAAGGGGTTAGAACCCCTGGAGTATCGAGGATGAGAGAATCCGACTCGTGTCCGTGTTGTGTCTATAAATTGGGCGACACAACAGCAGTTATTCACTCAGTTATGGTTTATTTTGCCGAACATCATATATATATATATATATATATATGATAATAATATGTATAATTTTTAACTCCAATGTCCAAACGTTGAGTTCACCAGGGTAGTGTCCTATGGCCATCCCTCAAGCACCTCAAATAATCCAATTGATATTTTTCAGAAAAACTACTCATCTAATGTAAAAATTAGGGATCGATTCGAATTCGTTTAATATGCATATGGTGTTATATTGCCCAGGTAGAATGTAAAATAATGATGTCCGATTATGTATTCGACCTCAGTTATAATTTACAAAATGTAAATTAATTAGGGTGGTATAACACCATAAAATAAATATTTGCCTCATCAAATGCACACGTTTTTGCACCATTGATCGTGTAATAACCGTTTGGTTTGAAAGTTGTTGATTATTTTCTGATAGCTACAAAAATGTGTGCTAACCATCATACGTATAATGTACATTTTGCGTAATAACGCGATAGTTTTGCGTAATAACGCCAAAGTTTCGTGTAACAATGCCAAAGTTTTGTCCAATAACGCGATTTTTTCTACTAAAATTTCGTAGAAATCCATTCAAACTTTATAATTAGTCTTTTTACAAAATACACTGTGTAGAGAAATTACGGCATTTGTCCGTGTAGTCCCCTTTGATCAGTCAGGTATAATTGACAGGTGCACGACTCTAGGCCCCTCCTCTTCAAACATATCATTGGCTAGCGGACACTAATTACAGGTGTCAGTCATTATAATCATCAAGAGATTGACAAGGCTGAACTCTCATTGGTTACTTGATCTCTAACATTGGACCTGAACGAATCCACAGTGTATGAACGGAAGTGTTTACATAGTATTTTTTAAATTTCGTAGTTGCGAGTCTGTATAGCGGTACTCGATCACTTGCTAAGACAAATGCAACAATGGATAGTGGATAATTTTTGCCAATTTTATTTAGTCTATACATTTTTTGTTTTGTAATTTTCAGTTATAAATGGCGTCATGGATAGCAATTTGAACTACCAGTGACTAATGAAATGTTGAGGTTAAATCAAGTTTTCTTATTTTGCGTCTGTCAGAAAGTCTTTCAAAGCCTGTTTCCGAGTATGAAATTGAAACAGTTATTAGGTATTTATATGTTGGTTCAGTCAGTATAGGACTTACAAATTTTGAAATAAATTTACACCAAAACATCATTCAAAACACAAAAGAAAAAAAAATCGGCAAAAGGATTGTTAATTATGTTAGTTGTATTCTTTTATGAAGTATTGGGCATTAATTCATTGTTTATTGGTTATATCCTCGCGAAATTTGGCTTTAAAACACACATTTGTAAAAAAAAAAAAAAAAGTTCATTATTGAAGGTAAAAGATACTTGATTTTAACATAATCAGATAGATTATGTCATAAACGAGCGGTTAATAAGTTGTTTACAGTATTGGATAGCATTGAGCATTTAAAACTTCATTTCGATGCACAGCCCATACTGAGAACTTAATGAAATATCTCCAATGGTTCCTAAATGTACCTGAATATATCGAAACATGTATATCCATACATAATGGTCAGACTTGCTAAATTAGCCTCTACACTGACCTTGCATTTAATAAATAAGGATATGATACTACCAATTCATCTTAATCTTTATTTATACACGTATGAAATTCAAATTCATTCTGGGAGGATTTTCACCTCAATCGTTGTTTTAATAACAAATGGCAGGTGAGAGAGTATGATTCACATACGATAAATTATCTGTCTCTTAAACATTGATAGTATACATACCTATATCTAAGATCATAAGTAGTTTGTACTTACCTTAGTGTACCAACGAGGAGATAATCTCTAACAAGTCTTTAAAGGACAAGGTGCACGCTTCGCCAAACACAAACACACACTACCACACACACAGCCGTAACAGCATCACGTCACGGTATATATACCGGTGATACTCGGTCGATAGAGGTAAAGGATATATTTCTCAATATGCTAATTTTATCTCACTTAGTCTTACGCCTGCCCGGGAATACACAGGTATATGTGAACGTTTTATGTGTGTGTTATTCAGATAATAAATTGAGTGAATAGGGCCCTGGTAGACAGCTGTAAGAGGCTTCCTGGTTAGCCCTGTCATTGGGTTGTAATATTGTCAGTGTATTTATTTTATAGTTGATGACATTCAGGTAGGATTTAATTTCCTTTACTCGTGAATGAAACCTAACTCGCAAAATCAAAACATCACGAAGTTGATAAATAAATGAGGGTTTTATAATCAAATAGAAGTCTACAGAGATGATTTGTGAAAATAAACAACCGCTAATAAATTACAAACAATTAATCGCGAAATTTTACTTTCGCAAAATTTAACAACTGTACAGTTTATTTCTTACCACGGTCTGTAGGAAAATAAAACATATACATAAACATGTACCTACTTAAAATATATTCATTCCGAAAAACTGATAAAGATAAAGAATACAAATACATGCTGCCATTACAAACATTAAAAAAATATTGCATTTCTATAAATTTATTTTGGTTTAAAACTTTCATTGTTTTAATTAATTTATCGATCCTGTGATGAACCGAGAATTTAAACACACGTTTTCATGACAGCATACATACGCAGATGGTAAATAATCAGTAAATAATACAAAAAAAAACAAAAAAACATATGGTTTGATGAATAAAGCTGTGAAAGTGATTCAAATTGACATACAAACATATATGATGCCTTTTAAACGTTAGTTAGAACAAAGATGTTATGCATTGTAAAATTCATGGTTTTATGCTTTGTATGTTTAGGTAGAAAAACTCTTGCAGGAATCACAATTAGTAGAAATATTGCTAAAATGTGAAATGAAAGTGTATATAACAAGTTGGTTTCATGGTATGACCATTTGTACTCATTTCACTGTACTGTAGACATTAATGTAAGAAATTATGGCAGAACTGCCAAAAATCGTTTTCAGTCCTTATTTGTACCTGTACAAAAAAAAAAAAACATGTGCATTGAAAATATTGTTATTCTCAAAATGTCGGTAACTTTTGGTGGTGAATAACATTCTTCTTGATTTGTGAGTATGAAAAACACGGCACATATAACTTCAAAGGAGCCTTGACGGTTTTGAAATAATATTAAGTTCATAACCATCATAGTAGCAATGTGACCATTTCTAGATATGCCCAATATCAAACTTGTACGCCCCTAGTTCGTCGTGAATGCAGTTGTTGTAACATCTTTCGAAGCAACTTTCTGTCAAGATTTGGCGGAAATAGCGTTCATAATTAACGCTATTGAGAATTCCAAATGCGTACTGTGTGCATACTAGCTTTGGTCTTTGATAGTAAAAGAAGGGTTTACAATGTAAAAGAAATAGGTCAACCTGCTTCACTAATACAGGTGTATGATAAATATGCATTGATATCATTATAAATATTTCAATTGACAAGCAAATCCAGAGTATCGTGCCGAGCCTGGTACCAAAAAATTATTCAGAAACAGATTGTTTACTCAAGTTAATGATTTTACACAGACTTAAATAAAAAAAAATCTGTATGAGAAAGTTTTTTGGTGCCGGGCACAGAGATACAGAGTGAGTACTCAATGGCTTTTTGGATACATGCACTCCGGGTCCATTGTTTATCTGGCAGGATTTAGACAGATGATCGAAGACTGATTTGTATAGTGCAGTCTTGTCATATAACAGCTTGGTCAGAAGCGGTCGTCAAGAAGTGTCAGCACTTCATATTTATATAAAATCGATTTAACCGAAAAATTCACAAATTACTTTTTTCCTTGTATGATAGGGATAGCAGATGTACCACATACATTCTGTGAATGCATGAAATTACAACTTTTTATTATTTTGCATTTATTATTATTTATTTATTTTTATTCATTTATTATTATTCACTAAAATTCATTAATCATCAATTCTGTTTTATTCAATGATGAAACTTCATGATTTGGCATTTCTGACAACAAAGCTTAATGTATTTACCGGTACCCTGATCTTACTTATTATGAAATGGACTTTTGCATGTATATATATCTACAGCAAAACATATCAGTAACATAACAAAAATCCATTGTGAAAGAAAACTATGATATTTAGAAATATCATATTTTTGGCAAATGCAATACACTTAAAAAATAAATCATGATGAAATAAAATAAACTAATCGTAGAGAGCAACATGCTCGATACTCCAGGGGTTCCGATCACTTACGATCTCTACATCACTGGACTATCTCTCATAGTAAAACTGAAGACAGCTCAGAGGAAACAATCTGCGCCAATCGCAGGCCAGTACAAATTTCATTTGAAGACTACAGAGAGAACGACACCCAACTTCAAAGCCATACAATCAACCACATACGGCTCTTTAAATGTGCATCAAAGGACTGAATTACCTGTTCTCTTGCCTCCAGGTTTACTATAAGATAGTCCAGGGATGTAGTGATCGTAAGGGGTTAGAACCCCTGGAGTATCAAGGATGAGAGAATCTGACTCATGTCCGTGTTGTGTCTATAAATTGGGCGACACAACAGCAGGTATTTACTCAGTTTTGGTTTATTTTACCGAACATCATATTCATAACAAAGACATTTTTCTTTTAATTTTTCGGTTTTATTCGTTTATTCAATGTAAAGTCTTGTAATTCACTATTGTAATTCACTATTAAATAGTGATGGGGACTCATTCGCCATATCTCGTTTGGTACTGCATACATTTTAATAAGGATACGCTAATGCAGTTTTTCGTAATTCGAGTTTTCTAAATTAAAAAAAATGCTGATTTTAAGATTAATTTTGACAAATACATGACATGAAAGTACTTCCTGCATATAAATGTTGAAAGAGGTAAGCCTCTATACAATTTTTTTTAAGATCTAGGATTTTAATGTAATCAAGCGCTTAATTAATACGAAGTGCACGTATGATGTTTGTGTATACTGATCGATTATCATAAAGTAACTCGTTTTGAAAGCCGGCAATTTCGTAAAATAAATAGAGTTAACTTACGTCCTGAAATGTTACGCTGATTATCTTCAGATTCGCCAAGCGAAAAATACACACCATTTCAATAATGACCGACGAAAGAACCAACTCTCGTTGCTGCTGGAAACAAACTTGGAAGAGCAATTACCATTGTTATCGTTATTCTCCACCAAAAAGCATGGTAATATCGATGTATATATATTTATAGTACTTGTGAAGGGAGGTTAATAGTACTTGTGAAGGGAGGTTACCGGAATTGAAATCGAACATCAATCTTAGACTTCCATTTGAAAAACAACTCGTACACAATTTACGCCTTTGTGTACACATGATCATGTTACCTGGTAACTTGTTTACAAAGGATGACAGTGTACATCGTCGTACAGTCTATCGAAATCTTACACATACAATTTCACTGGTAGTGTCCTAATACCTTAACATAAACCATACTTTTCAGTAGTAATTGGGTTTTTTTTTTGTTTTTTTTTTTTTTTAATGATTAACAAAATCAATAATGAAATATTTTTTATGCAATATTGAACATGATTAAAGTAGAAATTTAACACTGAACTTCTTCTTCAGATATTTTATTTACTATTAGGAAGATAATAGTTATGGCACATGTAGCTTATAAGCAAAATGTAAAGATATATCCTAGCATAAAATAAAATCAAAAATTAAAATGCAATCTCCCCTGCAATGCAACAAGGAGGTAAATACATGTATAATATATATTAGGAAACAAAAATAAATAAATAAAACACAAAATTTTCTTTAATAAAAGCGCATGAGATTCTGTCGGTCTAAACACAACCTGAACGACATCGGTCATTACACACTATCTCCCCTCGGTAGCTGCGGTTGGGTCTAAACAATCTGAGCACATATAGTACATGTGATTCATGGGCCAAGGGACGCAACTCTAATTGAATCGACCGACATTACCGTTTAGCCACAACTTCTGTTATTCTTGTATTCATCATGTTATCAGAGATTTTTAGGGAAATATATTCAAATATCTGATATCATCGACACTTTTAAAGTTGGACGGACTGTTATCACATATTATAGCATAAATGTGTAGAATTAAAGTTATAAACACAAAATCACATAATATATACAGTAGTATCATTCTTTTCAACCACAGATGTACAATTGGAATAGTAAACACAAAAGAACGACAACCTTTCAAAGATGCAACACCGCTGACGAATGATATTTTTTTACTTAAAAAACGGAAGCAGGCGAATTAGAATTGTATGCAGTTGCAGAAGTCACTAACTACATCATTACCATCAGTGAAAAAATTGAGCTTCATATTTAACTTTTTTTCCAAGATAAAATATCAAAATAACTAATTGCGGTCTGTATTTTTGTGTTAATATATACATATATACATACATGTACACGATTAAACACAAATTATTGTTTGAATGATGAGTATCGATTATTATCTATCGGCGGTGGAGCATCTGTAAACCATATATGATATAATTTATATAGATATATAAACAATAAAATATATCTGCAAAAATGTATCTACGTATAAACTGTAAAATATGCACAAAAACATCAATTTTTATCAATAATAACTAATAAATGACACTATATTTATAATATATATATACATAAATAATACCAATCATTGTCAAAATCCTTTTTGCAACAATTATTACTTGATTATCAAGATGTGAGTAAAAAATACAAAAAACACAACTTTTGAATTAACAGAGGAGTCATTAATTGTGGGGAACAATAGTTAAATGGACAATTCAGTCTAAGAGGTATTGAAAACTGCATATCTACTGTGAAGTTTCAAAACAAACCAGTTCTAATGCTGTGGTTGACGTGTCGTATGTCGAGCCTTAGTCCGCGCCAGTGGTATAAAGTAACTTTTGTCTATAACTACTCAAATCGCTCTTACAGCAGCGTATCGACATTATTTGCATGTGTTTAACTCATGTGACACTGGCACGGATATGGTATAGTGTAATATTGTACTTGCTTAATCGTGTAGCTACTGATAGCTATAAAGTTAACAATATCGCAGAATGTGTCAATATTATTTTGTTTTATTTTCCACCAGGAATGTGAACCAATACTTGTTTGTATGTCAAGTTTTTTTTCGTGGTTATGAAAGTTACAAAATTAGCCTTATCGCTTTAAAATGAAAAGAACGCTGAAACGATGGATACTTTCTGATTTGATAATATAATGATCTTAAATGCAAAATGTTGCAACAAAATTATGCTAAATGAAATTGAAAAAAAAATATCCATACTATCAAAAAACAACTGAGATAAGATGTCATTCATGATTTTTTAAAATGATTTTTTATCATGTTTTTATATAATCTGTTTCATTACCACCGGCAAGCATTTCTCTGTTCTCACAAAGGTAAAATCCCTTCAAGTCCGTACTTCAGTTTTAGTGCTTGGCAGTCTTTTGAGCTTATAATCATAACTAACTATGTATGGCACGTGTCAATATTCACAGTAAAACAGTGTATGGACACAGCTTTGTAATTGTTCTATAAATAATGTTGTCCGTGGTAAGCTTCTATGATCGTGAAACGTTGCACATTTAGATACTTTTGTCAAGTCAGAAGGATGAATGACAATACAGTTCTATAAATAATGCATTCGATGGTAAGCCTCTACAATCGTAAAACGCTGCACATTTAGAGACTTCTGCCAGGCCTGAAGACAAAGCCTTCCGAGGTAGAACCAATCTGTTTTCATTGGGTCCCGGTAGGCCTGCAAAGGGATGCGAGGCCTCGAATCCTTATTCCCTTCTCCCTTGTACATGATATAAATCACTTGTTGATCGGTACTCATCAAATTTTTTTTAATCAGGCTTTCCACGGCCAGTTTATAGTCCTCAACAAAAGGAAGAAGGTATTCTGGTCGCCCTATGAATATACCTCCGGCTACCCAATACACATTAGCACTTATAATATCAGTTTCAGAACGTTCCGGTTCGAACTCACCCATCTGAAGAAATGCAATGTGATCATCTTTGAAGTCGGTTGGTATTTGTAAATGGAATGCACCGTTATGTTTCTCCCTGAAATAACCAATATCGATCCATGCTAAGTACTTTGTTCTAAACATGCGTTCTCTGACCACCTTCTCGATCAGTTCGTACTTGACATGCATGGCACACGGATACCGCTCTATGACTGTATTGGGGTGGTGTTTCGGATAACCATCTTGCGCAAATATCTTCTTTATTTTTGGTGCGAGTTTGAACGCCCAAGTCTCGTTTTGATTTATAAGAAATACTTTTGTTCTCTCTCTTGGGAAATGTTTTCGAAGCATAAGAAGTTGTGTTCGTATTTCTGGAAGGTCAGTGAAAGCTATGATACTGTTATTAAAGTTTTCAAATTCCTTCATCCATGAAACGTAATTGTTGAGATCAAAATGAAGGTTTCCTCCTTCTCCCTTCTGAAACCGGCCAAGATTAAAGTAAGCAGTTACAAATGTAATCTCGGGATCCATCATATCGCTCATAAATCCTTCATAAGGCTTCGGGGATGGTGGGATGTACGCAGCCTGAAAATCAAGAGAATCTTTTATCGATTTTTTTAAAATTGTTTTTGCACGTAGATGCTTGGTTTATATCCCGCAGGAAATAATACTAATATACAAAAAAAAAAAAAAAAAAAAAAAAAAAAAACATTCCATTTATCGATTCGAAACAACAGGACAATCTATTATAGTACCAATATTAAGTGGATTAAAACCTATATGTTATCGGCAACGAAAATAATAAAATCATTCTGTGGAATATAAGAGCTTTAAGATTATAGGTATATTGTTTGCATTGAACGAAATTTCCACTTACTGAATATTTCTCTTCCGCGAAATTCTCCTCTGGGAAAAGTTTTACTGAAATCAGAAAAAAACTTACTCTTAGAAATATAAATAATGCCTACGTTATTTCAAATCGATTAAAAGGCTGGACATTACTTTGTGCTTTTGAATGCCACTCAGTGATAAGAACAATATTCTGCATGAAGATAGCTTTGGGTCAGCTGCATAAATTTTCTTCAAAACCTGTTTTAAATGTGGGAAAAAAACGCTGAATTGATAGAGGATCCTATTATAATAAATCCCGGGCACTTAGCACAATCCCTCCTATAGAATGTAATCAGCTTACGCAAACCATGTCAAGGTGCACAAATCGAGAATATCAAGCTATGAAATTTGATCTATGCAGCCAAGAGATTATGATACCATATTGAATCACCTTTACGATCACGGTAACGTCAGTATAGGTGTTACTGGAGATTTTCAAATAAAACTAATTTAAATATCTCGCAACTAGAACCTGCCTTAAACATGAAAAGCAATACAAAAAGCTTAGTTGATAGCTTATATCATCAATTGAATAAGATTTAAATTTAATAAAAAAATATTTTAAATTCTAAAATAGAACTAATGCTCAACTGGATCTCTGCGGCATAATCCTTGAATTTCACATCTGTTTTCTCTGAACTGAAATTACCAAGCTCTTAATAGCCAGGGGAAACTGCAAAGGATATAATTTATAGTCTATAATTTAATTGATACGGCTTTAAACAAGGAAAACATCCATTGTCACCTTTTCACTTTCAAAAGAACCATGGGCTCAGAAAAAGTCGGGTACTTTTAATTGCAAAGAATATGAAGCTGACCTTAAGTTATCTTCGTGCAAAATATTTTGCTTGCCACTGAGTGACGGTACAGCGGCTATAAGTAACATCCCTCCTTTAAGAAATATGCATTAGATGGATTCTGTGACAACTTTCACCTAATGACTAATTCCTGATGAATTTATTTCGTGAATTATTGAATTGTTACACATCGTATATATTTGCGGCCATTTATTTTCGCGATCTTGAGTGACTCACGGCATAACTACATGTGCACGAAGTACGCAAAAATAACTTGGATATTAGTATATGTACGTATGCTAGCAAACATGACCAGATATGTTTACTATGTATACAAAGTGTTAATTAAAGTTGTGCTAGTGTTTGCTTTTAGAACAACAGTTTGTGCGCTTGGTCATAAATTAAAGTTATGTGTTCTGTCTTGGTCGAGGCACACCATAGTCTACAAAAGCGGTAGTTATTGTTCCTGCTTAGCGCTCGGTATTCAGGGAGTGGGACGACTGGTTTGCCTGTTTTTAGTCTAATGTGACCATGTGAAATGTGTTGTTCAGCGGCATGTTTCTGATTGCACTATAAAAAGGGCTAGAATTCCACTATCACAAAAAGACACAACACGCATATACCCCAGCCTCTCAAAACATATAGACTAGCACAGACATTGCATATAGGTGAGGTCAATAACAAAACGTCTGATGAGAGTTTTCTAAAGATTTTTGGAAATAGGGGTTCATACCAAAATTAAGCATGGAATAAAAACAATATGGTGGTGTGCTGAATTTTGAACTGTTACGAATCAAAATACTTATTCGATGTAAGTCGTGATTTCACCGAAATTTCACTGTTATGAGCACACACACAACAAACTGAAGCAGTATTTTGCAAATTAGTTGTCTGGTTAGTATGAATATTTGCAAAATTGACAAACCAATGATTTCTTTAAGAGAACAATAACATCACACAGTCAATCCATTATTTTGGTTCAGAACAGCTGTATATGTGAAGATGACAAAACCTTGTTTTTCACATTTTACCCGCAAGGAATCTAACTTAAATATATAAAGACGAAATATCGACAAGGTAACAACACCTAATAAATTTTAATTTCCTCTACAAATCTTTGTTACAATGGAGATTCATTTCTTTCGCTGTTTTATCACGTTGTGTAGTAATAGCCAACTAACAGGCAACAATTAAAAGACCGCCGGGAGACATGGTAAGACCTACAAACATTCATCAATTTAAAATTGTGATAATGAGTTTAGTAATGGCAGTAAACTCATACATGTAGCTCTTGAAACTCAGCACAATTATTAGACTAGTTCTACAATTTCATTTTAAACTGTCATATCGATTAAGGGATGCACTATCACCATTTTATACATAATTATATTTCCCCAAAACATCAATCACTGGGATCTTGTTATAAATGTGTAATTTCAAAATGATTATTTACAATATATAATCAGCATGAAAACTCCTGCTGTGAATATTAGCAATTATATTCAGTATTTGTCGTTAGATATAAACAAACTACCTTGGAAACCATAACCAATGTAACACAGGTAGGTCAGTATACCCGAGATACCATTGTACAAAGTAATCCGAAAAAAACTCAAGTCGAATTGATCGGGAATACAGACGCGTATAAAAGGTGATTGACGTTTCATGACCCACTATCTCCTGGAGTATAGTATATTAGTCTGTCAAGTGCAACTAACGTGCATTATTTCATTATCACTCGGAGAAGTACTTTATATAGATTGTGATTACTAATTAAAAACATATTATCTAGATAAAATGTAGTTGGAGTTTTCTCCCTTTATATGTTGACCGTTGACATATAGTATTTTTTCTCAATAAAAAACATACCGATATTACTAAATTTCATTTACATGTAGCATCACCTTCAAAAACTATCACAACGCCAGACGGAAAACTAGCGTAATGGATCTTCTCTGTTAACATGGTTATAAATCTTTCATGATTTTAAGAAACTGCATTTTTTTGTGTCAGAAAAGTAGTAGGCCTTTCATTTTTATAATGAACAAACACTCTTTATATTTGAGACATTTCCTGTTTTATAAAACTGCATTCTTTTGTGTCAGAAAAGTAGCGGGCCTTTCATTTTTATAATGAACAAACACTCTTTATATTTGAGACATTTCATGTTTTATAAGGTTTAAAAATAATTCCACTTGAGACTTCATACCAACAAAAGATTTAAAGGCTAATATTGTCAATCCAAGGTTAGATTAAAATGCAATTGGAATTAGGTTCTTTACATGTGTCATGGGCCTTAATACGAATACCTACAATACAAATCTGCACATGTTTGTTCAAAATATATTAAAAGGTACATTCCAGTTACTGGAAATATTGATAATTACAATAAAATAAAATAAAATACATAAAACAAAAATAAATGAATAGACAAGGCAAATCAAAAGTAGGTAAAATAATACAAATATAGCAATACCGCATAATTAAAAAAACTTTGTTTAAAATTTCCCTCTTGTTGCAAATTTTATGTGATGTAGAGAAATAACGCTTGTAATGAAGGAAACAAATCAGTAGTACTTATATATTACCGTAAGTGGGTGAAAAGTTTCACATGCTAGTTTTTCTTCATCTATTGAGAACCATCAGGTTTGATGAATTAAGCTGTGAAAACCAAACCAATGGACAGACAATCATTATGATGCGCTATGAACATCGGTTACAACACAAACTACTTTACTGTAAATTTATTGTTTTTATGCCTTGCCTTGGGATCATGGTTTGACTACAACTGTACGTACTCTTTTCACTGCGCTGTTATGTTATGAAGTCTGATAGTACTGCCAAAAATCATTTTCCAGCTCTCATTAGAAATATGTAAAATTAAAACCTATGCATTTGAAGTATTATAATCCTCAAAATATTGTTTATGAATAAAATATGAAAATGTCTTCTTGAAAGTTACGGCGCATAGAAATTTCAGTACATTTGCTATAAGCATTATTCTCGCACCTCTGGCAGGGAATTATCACATGATACCTCGTGCTAGATTTTTCTATCCCGTCCGATCTTTCTGGTACCTTTTCGTGATTTTTGGCGGAATTGTACCCCAATTCATGTAACAGTCTGCGCATATGACATCATACCCTCGAATCAGTGACGTCACACGTTCAGAAAACAAATATTTTTACTATGCATTGTTTGGTTGTTCCGGTGTTGTTTTCAATTAAAAACAGTATGTGCCGATTATTCGTCGCTTTTCTCCGATATAACCGAACTATACTTTACGCGGAATGACTGCACTCGAAGCGCAGATGAAATGGTTATTCGGCTTTGAACCAGGGCCCAAGCCGGGATGAGCGTATGCGCTGAACGCATATAGATGGGGTTTTTATATCTTAAGAGGCGTTTGATCACTTACGGGTAACAGATTTTATCATTTTTAATATCTTTTGGATTTATGAAGTCGTAAACAAAACCGGACGCACATTCTTTTTTCATAAGTGCTTCGCTTATAATTTGAATTAAATAACTCAATCAGGTACTAATTAGACAAAATTTTCACAGTGATTTTATTTACTTTTACAATGAAACAAATTGAGTTGTGGCTCATTGATATCTTTTCTAATATTCAGTGTGGCCAATGGCCGTGATAATTTTAAAATATTACGCGAAATTATTATGTATGTATGACGGCATAATTCTACAATACTTTCGGTCTATGGAAAAATAGCCACAGATATCTAACCAATAGAAATGAGTGTAACATGAAATTGAATAATATAGAATTGTACTGATACTTACAATATATAACGACGAAAAGAAGATAGTAGCCTTTGAGCGGCAGTAGTTGGACGATTAGGTGAGGGTGGTGATCCAATAACTCTCTCAGGCGAAACCACAAGGAGAGAGATATTCGGCGTAAACTCTGTAGAAGAGACATAGAAAATGTTTAAGGTGAATTCATAAGGAGAGAGATATTCGGCGTTAAGTCGGTAAAAGAGACATACATTGTAAAACTTCAAGACGAAACCACAAGGAGAGAGATATTCGACGTGAACTCTGTAGAACAGACATACATTGTAAACGTTTAAGGTGAAATCACAAGATGATAGATATTCGACGTAAACTCTGTAGAACAGATATGCATTGTAAACCTGGGAGAGAAGGATATATTAATTATGTAAGGGAAAAATACATTGTAATGATAATAATAAAAGTTCCTTAAGGCGAAACCTCAGGGCGAAGGATACACGGTGTAAATTCTGTAGGGGATATTTTGTAAATATTTTATAGTAAACTATATAGGGAAATGATATACAGTTTAATTAGTTCATGCATGTATACTCGGTTCAGTGTTATTTTTTTAAATACAGTGTAATATTTTACATGGATCCACAAGAAAACGGATATACATGTAAGGTGAAACTCTGTAAGTAATATACACAACATAATTATTTAAGATGAAACAAAACACGTAGAGGGATGTACGATGTGAACGCTGCAGGAGAAGAGATATACGGTACAACATAGATATTGCATATTTCATCGAAACATCCCGGTTGAAGTATGAATGACATGCGATTTCAACTTAGATGGAGGCAATTTAATTTTAAGCGGTCAGAAGCATTTTCACAGGAATAAATTAGTAAGTGATGCTTTCAGAATTTAGACAATTTTTGATGCATCGGCATGGATTATTTTGATTTTTCTCATGGAATGTTTGATGTCGTCAAATTTTGTTCCCGGTATATAAGATGTCAGTAAATCGTAGCGAATGTATTTACAACGCATAATGGGGTAATTGCGTAGTTGTAACGTAATTACGGCGTTATTCCTACTCTCTGTCACTGGGATGTTCTTCCAAGTTGATAAAAAATCAATATCTCACGAAACAGGCCAGTATATTGTTTTGATATAAGTTAATGGTAAGAGAGAGAGAGAGAGAGAGAGAGAGAGAGAGAGAGAGAGAGAGAGAGAGAGAGAGAGAGAGAGAGAGAGAGAGAGAGAGAGAGAGAGAGAGAGAGGAGGGGTGGGGGTATTGATCGAATTACATGAAATTTATTTGATGATAAAACACAAAAGTCAGGAAATGTATAGTTATTTTTGTCTAAACTATAGCCTAATTATATAATGGTGCTTGACAAAAAACCAATACCATTTATCATGATATATTATAATGACATGTTTTGCCTTAAATTCACATACCCGAACCATCACGGTTCCCTAATAATGAAAAACATTTTAAAGTATTTAAATAACTTATTATCTACAATAAGATATCAGGTGGTAATTAAGTACAGCAATATTCCTAGGAGAAAGTAGCCCACCATCCACCAATTGTTTGCTCACAGTAATCGGGTTTCAACTGTTTACACACTGAACAGGGTTTTTTCCTCTATGAGTGATGGATGTGACCTACACCACGTTTGTGTACGGAGCGTCCATGGCAGTCGATTACCTGGGCCACTTGTTGGTGCAGTCACGCATTTTTAAACCAAATGATAGCTGATAGAAAATATATATACACACTTATCAGTTGATAAGGTTAATACTTCACATTAACACATTCTGTAACCAATAATAACATTATTTAAAGATGCTTTTCTTACTAAGAAAATTAGTATTTTTCTTCGGTTACAAAAGTTACTTACTTTACACCATTACCAGCATTGAAAAAAAACATTGAAAAAACAAACATCAATATATTATTAATTCAATATAATATATGAAGTTAAACTCGTAAAAAAGTTGCGCTTCTTTTTGAATACAAGTTATCCAGAATGAAGGGGCCGAATAGACAAGCTTTTGAAAAGTATATAAATATATCTAACGACTATCAAGAAAAATAAAATGTTCTAATACAGTACGTGTAACCATCGCCGATCTCTTGGACTTACTATGAACACGATAGAACCGATTATTTTCGCGGGGATGACATTTTCGGGATGTCAAAGAGCATTGTTATGATCACGAGCATTTGGACCCCCAAAATTTAAGAGCCGCTTATATAGTATCATGACATCAAGCCATGGACTATGTAATAGTTACACTGAAAACGTCTGTATGAGACGAGAAATTGTACATCAAAAGAAAAGGTTTGGTCGAATAACGAACACTCCAAAGATACGTACACGGAAATGCAACCCCCTAATAGCCTCAATTAGCTGCTGCAGACAAGACTGTTTCGTCTTATTACAGAGTTAGCTCCCTTGCATGTAGATATTTATCGATTGTTACGTCATTATTTTGTGAGCGCCATTCACGCCCTTTTCACCGAAAAGTATGACGTTGTGCTCGCAAACACATGACATCACAATCAATACCTATCCAGAACGCAAGATAACTCCATAACATGCTTATATGGATACTTTCGACAAGACAGTTAGAATTCGCCTGGTGTGTATATGGTATTCGATATTTTATGAACATAAACTGAACGAAAATTATAACACCGCGAAAAACCCCACTTTCCCTGCATTCGAGGATTTGTGCGACTAGACTTGTAATTCTGCTCCATGACAATGCACTACGGTACGCCCCAATAAAAGATCTACAGTAACAACATCCCGCACAGGTACAACAGTATTGTTTTCCCCCATTTTATGTTCAACTGTTTGGAGTGGACCTAGCAACAAAAATGTATATAGATATGGTTAAAAAACTATAGAAAAGAGCAGCCAGGATATTATTCCTCTTTGAAAAATTAAAATGGATGCCAATTATAGACTTTGAAGATTTTAGAAAAATGGTTTTGTGTTTTAAAATTTGACATTGTGAATCACCAGGTATTTTAACAAACATGTTTTCTTATGTAAAAAATGTGAATGGAAGAAAAAATAGAGCCTCTACATCAAACAAATTGTATGTTCCAACAGCCAGGACAAAATATTTTACACAGATTTTTCATTTTTATACAGATGTTAAATTTAATGGAACGAAACTAGTGATACTATTAGACACTCAGTAAGTGTTGGGGTTTTTAAAACTAGATACCTGCAGCATTACTTCACAAAATCTTAGCTATATATATACCAAATATTTTAAAATTATTTCAACTAGTATAGTTTTAATTTCAAAATACCTGGTATGTCATTTGTGATTACAAATAGAATATAAGCTTTATCTTTGATTACTTTCATAACACCGATATTTTCAGTACATATATTATGGATATGATTATGATAATTATATATTTATTGCATTGATATAGTATATTGTTATTTTAATCATGTCATGCTTGTGTAAATATATTTGATGCAGGGCCATCTTGTAAACTAGACATTGTCTAAATATGTTGCCATGCTTAAATAAAAGATATTAATAATTATCATTATTATTTATAATTTAATTATCATTATTATTTATAATTTAATTGTTTTTTTGTTGTTGCTGGTTTCATGGAATGAATAAGACCGCGTAATATTTGTCTGTGGCTCTCCTTCACAAATGAATAAGACCACGTAATATTTGTCTGTGGCTCTCCTTCAGAAATGAAAATGACCACGTAATATTTGTCTGCGGCTCTCCTTCAGAAATGAAAAAGAATAAAACAAAGCCAACCTAGGACAAGCATTATCTGACCTCTAACCTTCTGAGAGGTGAGCATGAGGATCCGACTCCTCGCGACGTTAAACTGTACGGCAATGGATAATGTAAATTAAAGACACATTTGGTGTTAGAAATTCTGCAAATGTACGTAATTCAGCGGTAATATTATTTTAGTGCATTTCACACACGACACTTTGTGAGTATTATGTAAATTACACTTTGTATAATGTTTGTTTGCTTGTTTAATTAATTAACGTCCTATTAACAGCGTGGTGTGTGTTTTGGGAGACTGTGGTATATTCATATTGTGTATTCTTGTATAGCGGAACTGTTTGCCTTTTTATAGTGCTATATCACTGAAGCATGCCACCAAAGACACCAAGCAACACACTCCACCCGGTCACATTATACTGACAACGGGCAAACTGGTCGTCCCACTCCACTCTGCTGAGATGTGATCTAAAATGTGAATGCACCAAAATAGGTACGTGTACAGTATTTTTTGGGTGATTAATAGCAATTTTTTTGTCAGTATACAAAGTCATAAACTTGGTAAAATAAAATATGAAATGCATTCCGATTTACAATGTCTGCCATATTTATAAAAAAATATATTTGTAACGTAGCAGCGTTTGACCAACATCAACATGGTTTGGATTTTTACACCTACGTATAGGCAACGCTCGAACAAGTATCAGCTAATTTAAAGGTAATTGTAAAAGGTTTGGTAATCGTCAGGATTGCATCAGGTCGATTTGTGTCGTTATTCAAAGGTTTGACACTGTATGGAATGATTTTCTTATCATAGCCATTTCCGGGGATAACCGATACGATAGTATAACGATACGTTTTAGTCTACTACGAATTTCAAATATTTAACTCCTGAATCAGCTCCCTGTTAGCACAGGCTATCATGAATTTTAAACATAGCATTATCAAATGTAAGTTGCATACATTAAAGATTGACATTGTTGAAGAAGAAACTATCAACCAGCTTACCTTCGCGTGCGTTTTACTTTCGCAAATTTTGCAAATCTAGTATATACGCGAATTAACATCTACATCATTCATATTTATGCGAAACCCGCGATTGTCGCACGCGTGTTTTGAAAGGGAAATCGCAAAATTTAATAGCCGCGAAAGAAAGTTGATTTGCAGTAAAGAAAATCAAACGAGAAGGCGTACATGGATGTTTAGTCATAATTTTGCGAAATATAATACATGCATTGAACATAACGTAATGAATATGTATGAACAATGTCTTGGTTTATAATAAAGGGTATTGTTTTGCCGTAATTTCATTTTTGAAATGTTTTGAGGTTTTTTAAAATTTATCGATGATTGAGTTTTTTTTTTCAATTACAATTTTACTTAAATATGGTGATGTTCGTTCATCAATGATCATAAAATATATTGGTGGTAAATATAATGAAATTTCCTATGTAAGGAAGGCATCGTGAATTTACTAGATATATGTTATCAACGCTATTATTTTTATGATATTTTTAAAGCAGTAAAAGTATATTAGAATATAATTTTAAAAATCAAATAGATTTCGTGAAATTTAGCGTGTCAAATCTAAACGATTCAAGATGATACTAGAATCATATATTCAGATTTTACCTGGCGGTCTTCAACAGTAGCCAGGATATTAACAATAATTGGTTTAGTTGCATTGTATGATGTTTAAGGAAGTTTATTTTAATCAAACTTATAACATGTCGCATAAATAGTAGATATGAATTTACAGATTATATAAGATTATTTTTTAAATACTTTCTCTGTGTAAACCGGTTACTAAGAACGCTACGATAAATCTCGCTATAATTGCCTATGGGTAAGTTAATAAAAAATAATCATAGTATAAGCATAGACATTATTTAGAAACAAACAAATTTTATGTTATAATTACCTTCATAATCTTATTACAAATCCAATGAACTCGAACAATCCTATTTATATAAAGACGCCTTGTATATGTAGCTGACCATTATCAGCATAGCGACAGTGTGGGTGAATCATGTGACAGAATATCATGTAATCGGACCCACTTTAAATACACCAACCAATCAGAGAGTAGTGAACCGATTCTTACACGACTTACTGCATTCAAGGCATAGCTGATGTGTTGCTCGGGATATGTGTTGACTACCATTTCAAGATGAACGTAAACAAACATTGGCTATCTACTGTATTATTGTATCGGTTCGAACATTGCATTCGGGTTTTTTTCATACTGAAGAGTGTAAAGATATACTTTGGTTATTTGTATTTTAACGAAACCAAGTCACATAGGATATAAATACATCACGTATATCCAAAACATGAACATTTTATGCAATCTGATAAAACTAAAGATCACCATTATACACAATTACCTGACATAGTGTATGATAGAAATGCAAAAAAAATGTCTGTTTATGGTTACATTGGCAAAAACAATAGGGTCTGTAAATAGGTCAGGAGGATTTCTAAGTGTCTTTCACCCTAAAATAATGGCCGGAACCGGAGACTGGGATCGAAATCCCGACTTTTAATCTTTTTTTCGTAGAAAAGTGGGAAAAAATAGGGTCGGGGTAAAAAATTAGTACCGGTCGGTTAACGCTAAACAGATATATCCTTTTTTTACTTGATCTGTATTTATTTCAGATTGCCCTCTTATGTTCGAGCATCATTATGGTTGCAGGGAATCCAGAATGAAGTTTGGATAATAGCAGATGAACCGCATTGACCTATGTATGCTCCTGTTGGACGTGATTAAGCTGTTTAATAACGGCTGGGGAAATGGTCTACCAGCTTAAATAAATAGTGTTTCCTAGTTCCTGAGAGCACGAAAGGTGTACCCATCTTTAATGTCGTTGACATTACACCGAAGTATGAAGTTCTTGTCGGTGTCGGTGTCCGTGGCAAATAGGATAGGTCTTCCATCATATCAACCCAATGACTATGTCATAAGAAAGGACGTGGTGGTTTTATCATTTGATGTACATCAAAAGAAATTAGTTGGTCAACTAATGGAAGTTTTTGCCATGTATTAACCAACTGGTAAACTTTGAAATCCATTGAAAAACTGTACTCAGAGGATTTTTTCCTGAAATTCTGTCTATTTTACTATGATATAGTTCATATATAACGCAAAATACATTTTTAGGTTATTCTGTACCTATTAGGGCACAATCTATTTTGATGATCTTCAATCTATCTTTCATGTATATTATCATACAGTAGTATTTTACAGAGTCATCTGCTCCTGTATATGCAATGATTGTTTTAATTATATGAATAAAACGACGGATTTTTCCCACACAATCTTATGGCGTAACAATTAATAAATCCGTAGATCATTTGATATATGACTGGTACAATTATATCATTTCAATGATATTGCTATTTCGGCAGGTATGGCTTCCTTCATTTCGCCGTTAAGAAATATTTCTTCTTTCATTTATACGTTAAAATTAAATTGTTTAATATGTTAAAGATACTGATGGCGCCAAAAATTGCATACGTGACTATTTAGTTGTTTGTTGAAGTTAACAAAGAAGGAAGTTCAAATCAATCAATTTTAAGATTTAAAGAATGTTTAAAGAGAGATTAGTGAATTTTTTTCATATCTAGTCTTGTTTGTGACAGTGAAACCCTTAAGACATCAAAGATCAACCTAGGCTATGACCACGTAATGCGGGTAAGCGTTATCGTAATTCAGTGCGGTTTAGGTGGGCAGAAATAACGACTTTCAGATGCAATATATTGTTGCATGTTTTATGAAATACGTTAAACTGTATAATGGACATGACAAATAGCGGATATCAACAATATTTTTAATTACTATTACAGCAACCTCTCCGAAATAAAATGATAACAAAAATGTGTTACAAAGAAATAGGGTATATAAAATATTTAAATAATGCATAGATCAGTACGTGAAAACATATTTCTCTATACTGGTATATGATTTGAAACCGACCAAAATCTTTACTAAATCAGAGCGTAACTTCAGTCTATATTGTTTTGTAACTAGTTCAGTCGTTAGCTACATATGTTTAGATAAAACACGCGGGAGTGCACCATTTATTATAATTACATTGTAATAAGGTACACTTTAAAAACTGTCAATATATATTAAGTACCATCTAATATACAATGTCCATTTATTTTTTCCTGATTTTTTTCGGTTTAGCTATGGCATAGTTCAAAAGTCATACATGTATGTAAAGAGAGTGATAGCAGCCTCTGAAGTATCGAGGGTGTTCTGTTCCCATTAGAGGCCCCATCAGTGTTGATAATGCCCAACCCCATCTTCCATAGATAATATTTTACAATTGCCTATTACAGGATACAAAGAGTTATAAGAGTTCTTATGTTATTTCTGCTCTTGTATATGCAATTAGCATGACGTCATTTTTCTGCGAGCGAAACGACCTTTAATTATATGAATGAAAAGACTAATTTTTATCACACGATCTAATGGCGTAACAATTAATATATCCGTAGAGTATATAAAATGCAAGAAACAATTTTGAGATTGTAAAATTGTATATAAAAATAAAGTGCGCTCATTCTGCTGTTCCGTTAGCGTTTTCGTGGCAAACACATAAATGTCCGTATTATGAGGTCACAATGTATTTTGGCAGGACAAGAAAAAAACGGACAGTCAATGAAATCAAAATACTAAATAAGATATATTGCACTGGGATACAGACGAAGACGTCGATTTCGAGACATCAAAAGTGCGATTTACCGTCGATTATTGCCAACCTCCACTGTTTGCTTCGTCATAGTTTGACGTAAACTTGACGTGAACTTTTTACGTCATAATTACCGAAGAGCGAGAGTAATCAACAGGGAATTCTAATTCACACGTGCACGTGTCGTTTTGGTATCTCGAAATCGACGTTCACGTTTTATGTTATGTTCCAATAACTGCGTAAAGGCTCACTACCTTTCCGAAACGGCCTTTATTTTTTTAAAACGAGATCGATTGTATGTAGTGTCTTAAAATTATAAGCTCATCGCTAATACTACACTTATCGTCATATTCTGAACAATTTAATTATTAAAGAAAATTTAATGTTATTTTTATAACGCATGTCGTTTTATGTTTCCCGCCGTCGTCCTAATTACCGCGCATTAGTGACTATAACTGTGCCAGACGGCAAAACAGCGAAATGATTCTTCACTGTACACATAGATTACCAATGTTATTGATGTTTTTAAGAAACTTCAAATCTTTGCTTCGGAACGGTAACGGGCCTTTAACTTTTATCATCATGTGTATGTAATTTTATAGAAAAGGATATTTAATCGTCATGTTTAATGCTTCACATACTCTCCATCTTAAATGGGCGTCCCTTTCTGAAAATGGTACGCTTTTGGCCGGTATTTCAACAATATTGCTGTAACAGCAAGTATGTCTTCTTTCTTTTAGATGTTGACTTATATATCGATTTTGTACTAAAATGCGGAATATGTTGAAGATTACGATGACGGAAAAATATCGCATGCATGTCAATAAATTGGTTCCCAGTAGTTTACAAAGAATATTGGCCTCGGCAGAAAGAAGTTTAAATCAATTTCATGATTTAAAGATTCTTTAAAGAGTATTTATGTTTTTTTAAAGCACTAACATGTCTTTGAAGAATTATTTATATTTGTTTAAGTTTAATGTTATGCATCGTATCCTGGTATCATAAACGTTATCGTGATTTGTAAAAGGATTTTGATGGGGCGCAACCTAGATAAGTATTCTACATCAGGTCTGTTTTGTATTTTTATAGGGGACGGAAATCATTTAGACATGATCTACCGGCGACATGTTTCAGACAAAGCGCTATCTGGGTTTTGATCACGTAACGCGACTTATCATATCGTGTAAATATTATATGAGAGGGAAAAAAGGACGACCTCAACTTTCAATATATTGAGTGTGAAATCCTTAATCTTATCAGAGACTGAATGAGGGACATGACAAATAGCGGATCAAAGACTGAATGAGGGACATGACAAATAGCGGATCAAAGACTGAATGAGGGACATGACAAATAGCGGATCAGAGACTGAATGAGGGACATGACAAATAGCGGATGTCGACTAAAAATGTGTATTATTACAGCAACCTCTCCGAAATAAAACAATAACAAAATTGTGTTACAAAAAGGATATAGTATATCCGTATATTTGGGCAAGGGTGACACTTCGCGAGGTATTAATAAATTACTTTGATCACGTAAATTTTATCCGCGAAATATTTAAGGATTAACCTCCTGTGTTATTTAGATAATTAGATGATAAACCCAATGGAGAAGTCGGTAAATTGTACGTATGCATAATGTCTTTTAACATTAATGGCTACACCATATGCTTGTTTACATTGCAAAAGTTCTTATTTTGATGATCTTCATAAGGTACTTTAAGGTAATTGTGACACTTTAAAAATGTGAAATGAAATATAGACCACAACTTGGCTTGTTCGTTTGTATGTGTGTACTCATTTCACTTTACTGTAGACGTAAAGATGATTCGAGCAGTATTGTCATTTTGAGCTCTGATTCATCTGTGTAAAATAAAAACCAGCCTATGCTTAAGTATTCGTTAGAAGTATATGTTAGGTTGCAATTCACAAAATGCTGGTGAGAATATAATACTATGTGAATTACGGCACACATTATGTATAAAAGAATGAACTTGATGGATACCGAATCAAACCTCATGTCGAATTTGATCATTTTGGTATTTCAACTATAATCTTCAGTTTTAAAAATATCAACAGAAAAAAATAGGAAAGATAAACGTGTTTAATCATGACAAAACCAGACTTTGAAAAGTCAACGGCATCGTCAGAGATTCACAGCGGATGTCTTCATTTCACCGGGGTCCAAATTTTGCCATTTTTATGATAACAAGTGATATTTTGGTAATCATGACATTGTTTGAGCAGCACAATAACAGTAAGAAATGGAGATTTGATTATCTTCATATCAATATTTGAACAAAATAATTTCATTCCACTTCGGTAGACAAATCTTTTTTTTCCAGTACGGTTCTTGGGATGGGTGACAATATCATATGTGGATATCAAAGAGATTGACTTGATAGAAAATGTTATCTTTTTGATGGTAATTGTGTCTGATTTCACATAATGTTGCATGAGAGGCTTATTTAATAATCAAATGACAGAGCATGGACATATATTTACTTAATGCAATTTTTATATATACAGTTAAAAAGTTTACAAAAAATGGCGAAATATGGACACCCCAAAGAAAAATAGTACCTGAAATCGAGGGGTAAAAATCGGCGGTTCCTTATAGCAAAGACAAATGTGTTTATATTCGAGGTCGATGCCACCATGTCCATATATTTAACGTTTGCTAATTACAAAGCGGTCGATATATAGCCGTCAAATATTTGCATTCTGGTTCTTTGTCGTCAAAACTAAAAACACAGAACATTTACTCCTGTGTTTGGATTCAATGTGTGTAAATAAAAAACCACATGAGGATGAATACTTAATCGAGTGCCAAAGTAATCAAATAATCAGTTCCTCCCGTTTACCGTAGGAAACAAGAAGCCGTATCGCTCAGTGGTTGGCAGCGGTACATGTATGGCTTCGTAAAGATGGCATTTAATACTTGAGTAAAACATGGTATCATCTATCACTCACGTCAAAAGAGGAAACTTCCCAAATATAATACTTTTACATCATTTTGAGGTGTATTTTTTTATTTTCCAATGCAAGAGATTCCTTAGAGTGTCATTTCATTATATGATGCACATTACGCGATGTTTGATGTTTTCATTTTACTACAAAAGCAAGACAAAATTCACAAACAGGCGATATACATGTATATTTAGATAGAAGTATTTAAATCTCAATCAATTCACAAGGAGATCTTATTATGTTTATCTAGGCGGGATCTCCACAAATAACTAGCCTACTAATAAATATGGACTTAACTATCGTGAACTACCGAACAGCTCTGTAAATAAAGATTCGTGTTGCCACTTTATACGCTTTCGATATTGATGAAAAGACAAGAGCATCAGTCGACATACAACTCCCCTTCAACATTTAACGGGTTCAAACATGTAACCCTTCTTTTCATTTTAAATTAGATTTATGCATCTACATTTAGTTCATTGGCATTTTTCGGCATCTGGGATTTGTGTAATGTTGTATCTCTTATTTCATGTGTGTTTTTCGGCGTCTGTATTTACTATTTATCTCAATATAGAATTCTTTTTGACTTGCATTTCTTAATTCATTTGTTATGTTCGGCGTTTGTATTTAGTACACATCTTACTTTGGAATTTTTTACCTTGTATTTCATAATTTATGTGTGTTTTCGGCGTCTGTATCTACTATATACATTTTGTATCTCAATTTGGGATATGTATAAGCTTGCATTTCATAATTGATGTGACTGTGTTTTTCGGTGTCTGTACTCTACGGCTTCCTTTTGGAATTTTTCATCTTGTATTTCGGCAACTACAATTATTATACATCTTATTTTGATAATTTTGTCTTCTATTTCTTTTCTGATGGGTATTTGCAGAACCTCCATTTACTGCATATCTTCATTTGGAATTTTTTATCTTAAAGTTTTTAATTTATGGGTATTTTGCGATGTTTCTTTTTTTTTTAATATATCTTTGTGTGAGAATTTTCATATCTTGTATTTCTTTTTTATGTTTTTTCCGGTATCTGCGTATTATTATTTATTTTAACTTGGGATTTTTAAATCTTGTATTTCTTTTCTCATGGGTATCTTCAGCATCTACATTTACTACATTTCGTCATTTGGGATTTTTTAATCTTTGTGTTTCTTAATTCATGGGCATTTTTCAGCATCTATATTTACTAAATATATCTTAATTTGTGATTTTGGTATCTTGTGTTTCTTTATTCATAAGTATTTTTCGACATCTACATAGACCATATTTAGCTAACTTTGAAATTTTCGTATCTTGTATTTCATTATTCATCGATACTAGAACATTTTAGTTTCCTTTTGTTATGATTCTTTCATCTTGTAATTCTTTTAGATTTTCGTCTTTCCATTTTCATTATTTGCATTTTGTCGAAGTAAATTACTTTCAAATTATCGAAATGAAAATTGAAATGATAGGAAAACGTAATAAAGTGTATGTTACATTCACTGCTTTTAAACATATAGAACCTGGATCATTCAGTATGTTTCTATGTTTTCATCTTAATTTTGCAAACAAATATTTTCAAACTTGAATATACAATGCGAATACACACACACATACCAGCCCTTTTCTAACTGAATATTGTTTGTTTTATTACATGTAAAACACACACACATACCAGCCCTTTTCTAACTGAAAATAATTCTTTGAATAGCATACTTAAAAATATCTTGTAATAATGCGTTAAATGAAATTGCTGTAGCTTTGAAGATATCACAAATATGCTACACAATGCTTTGTTTTGGATGTTTTTAATTATACAACTTAGACCTATATTTAAATTTTAACGATATTCACAACAAAAACTTTTCAACGTCCTAATATTTAGTATTTTATTTTAATTTAGTTTCTTTAAAAATACACTATTCCTCTTCCCAAATTAAACAAAATTCAATTTGAAAAACCATGGGCAAACGAAGAAATTGCAAGCATTTCAAATGGCATTTCAAATTCCTTTTATTTGAGTTCATTGTTCTTTTTTGTGGCGAATATGGAGTTAAGATTACTTTAATTAAAAACCAATCAATTCATATTTCATTTAAGGAATTATTTTTATTGTTTGTTGTTTACTGGTGTGTAAACTGCAAAACTGTATTTGTTGGACAGATATTTCAATATTTTGAAATATCTGTCTAACAAATGCAGTTTACACACCAGTAAACAACAAAAATTTAAAAAAAATTCTTTATATTTACATTTCAACCGACTATTTCTTTTAAATTTGAAGGTCCGATAAAACAAAACTTTTTAACGTTATACGATTGATGTAACAGCCGGTCAATTGATGAAATTCCGGAACAGCTGGCTCCAATTTGGCGGGAAATGTTGTCGAGTTCAGAAAGTACACAAAATATAGTTCTACAATAACATTATCTTTTTCATTTCATTAATGCAATATTTCTAAAACATGTTTTTCTGTGTTTATATTTAAAGATTTTCAATACATTCAAATTATTTATATTGAAGAATTAAAAAGTACAGAAACAATAGGCCAAATCTAATGCGCATTATCACTACTTCCGGAAGTCAGTGTTCCGTTGTATGTATTCTTGCGCGAAAACCGACTGCGTTTACGCAAGTGTAAACGATTTCCCAGTTGGTAAGGTTATATACAAATGTAGCAAAGAAGAAACGCAAATGTAAATATTTTAGTGTAACGGATCGTAAAAATATGCAACCATTCATAAAATATATGTTACAATTAATTTATTGAAGATGCCCAGCCGATATCGGCTTATGAGACACTTATGACAAGGTACAAATGTATATATAGAGTTGAAAATTCCTCAACGTTATATAAATTAAAACTATTTTAACAATTCACATGTGAAGCACAGAGATATAATTTAATCATGGAATCATTTAAAATATGTCTTCACATTCTTAAAATTAGTCTTCATCGTTTCATCATTTGATAAGTTGTATTCGATAATAGAAATTGAAGTTCATTCACATGGAATAGATAAAACATCTTTTTCATTGATTCAGAAGTGAGTGTATTTTAAATTACTAGAACAGTTCGCTGCTTTTTCGAACAGACGGAGTCTGATATAGCTTTATACAGGACAGGCAAAAGAAAATGAGCTAAAACTTCCACTTTATCTGAATAAAAAGGACATGTATGCTGTTCCACTGACAATTTAGTGTATTGCCGAGTTTCTGACAGGAAAGGGAGACAACCGAGTCTAAGCTTGGCGAAGTGGCTCCGACAATAATTAACAATAAAGAAGGATGCAACTCCTAAGTCTAGTATTAATTGAAGTTTGTGTTGGTTAGATAAGATACCATAAACGCATTAGTACATAATTTTGTATTCGATCTCAACGTTATGGCAATATGACGTCATAATCAGTAATGATGACTTTGTGTCGACATTCACGAGACCATGTGCAAGTCGGTTTGATCACTTTATAAGGAAATAAACAAAAATACGTCACTATCTACTTATATATAATGTATTGTGTTACCCATCCAAACGGTAAAATGTATGTGATCATATGCTCACCTTTTCTATTTATTTACTATGTGAAAACATTCATGTACATGTATATTATAAGATAAGATAAGATAAGATAAGTTTATTTCTGATTCAGGACTTATATGTAAAGTCCTCTATACCAGACTCATAAAAAATATAGAGTTTACAGTTAATACATTTTTATCCGGTAATAATAATAAATTAATGATGTATAAAGGCTTTGTAGTTGTATAAGAGTTCTTGTTCATTCCAATGTTTGTCTAACACATTTTTGAAGGAGTTTATATTTGGCGCCATCACTACATTCTCTGGTAGATCGTTCCATATCTTAGTAGCTCTTAGTGAAAAAAAGTTTCTCCTAATCTCATATTTAGATCTTGTATGGAATAGCTTCCTCCTATGCCCCCTGCTGCTCTCGCGGTCCGTTGCATCTTCCCATAGAGATAAAATATTACAGCATTCGGAGTCATACACTCCATCTCAAATTTTGAAGAGTTCTATCATGTCTCCTCGTATTCTTCCATATGCCAATGTTGGTAATTTCAGTTTCTCCAGCCTTTGACTGTATGCGTCCTAACATTTCATTTAACACCAGGTAAGTAAGTAAATATCTTATTAATTGGTATTTCGAACATTTAACATTACCATAACCAATTTCAATTTTGGACATTGATAGTTATTGAACAGTATAACTTTTGATTGATTTAAGTGGGGGATGAACGCAATTGGATACAGACATATTCAATGCAGAGCTTTACATGTGTATGGCGCACTGATAGTCAACTAACCAGCGGTAACAAGGACGACGGCGGGAAACATAATACGATCAGCGTTATGAAAATTAACATAAAAATTATTTTTTATTAAATTATTAAGGAGGAGTTGCTTAGTGTAGTATGAACGTTAAGCTAATAACTTTTGAGACACTTGACGAAATAAATAATATCGATTAACAATTCCATTTTAAAAATCAAAACCCGATTCTAATATGGTGTGTTCTTATTACACAAAATACAAACTTCTATTAGAAGCCAATTAGCACATCGTTCAACATACATTGTCAAAGTAACAGTTTATAACAGGATGGGTGAACGGAACGTTCTATGAATGGTTTGCCTGTCTATGTTTGGTAATGTACATGTATACTCAAAGATAGATAACCCTTACTGGGTTTCTGAAGTGCAAAATCTTAAAACATAGTTAACTAACACACTTTTATGATAATTGAAGACAACTGTAAAGTATGGTGGCTGATTACGGCCATCTCGTGTTGTTGTGTTGTCGCCTTGTCGTGGTCGCCTTGTCGAGTAGTCGCGGTCTCAAACTGCGACACCCGAGATTTAACAGTTAAAATGTCGACTTGTCGCATTTTTGAACCGCGACAAGTCGACAATACGACAAGACGACAAGTCGACAACACGACAAGTCGACATTTCAAACACGCTAATTAGCGCGTACAGAATCTCGTGTTGTCGCGGTAAAATGTCGACTTGTCGTGTTGTCACCTTGTTGTCTTGTCGAATTGTCGTGTTGTCGACTTGTCGCGGTTCAAAAACGCGACAAGTCGACATTTTAACTGTTAATTCTCGGGTTGTCGCAGTTTGAGACCGCGACAACTCGACAAGGCGACAACACGACAAGCGACAACACAACAACACGAGATGGCCGTAATCAGCAACCATAGTAAAGCATGGAAAGCATATTACTGTGATATTGCGAAACTTAGTCGCTACAAACATTTCTGGTCAAGACACTATCAGGTTCATTTCTACTTATCTGCCTACATAGATGGTCCATTCGGAATAATTGTTCTATACGTGTCTGTATGCCTGCACGTTTCCTAAAACATCCTCGGCAACCACAGCCTCTAAACTAGAATTAGGTCCGTTTAAGTTTTAGGAATTTAACATACCTGTCCGATGAACATCATTTCCGTGAGAGCTAGGAAATGCGGTAGGAAGGGTATGCGTATGTCGAAAACTTGTCAGACTGATGTCTATGTTGCGTACTGTAGTATTGTTGATAATATTCGAAGGGTTTTAATTTCGCTAACTTAACTGATCCATCCAAATTCGAGAAATGAATATGAATGAGGCTTTTAAAGACTATAAACATGAGTCGCAAAAATTATTCCCCGCTAATAAGATCCAAACAATGAATCGCGAAATTTTATGTCCGCGACATTTAACAAATTTACAGAAGGTGATCGACGATAATCTTTAGTTACGATGTGCCACAACTAACTTGATTCAACCAAGGGGAGATAATCTAGAATCATAACTCCGCTGGTGAAGTCTTATCAACAACTGCAAACAGTTGCGATGGCCAGTCTTTCAGGCCGCTATCTGTAGACTGATTACATTGTTACTCGACGATGGTCCTGTGTGCTTCTTTTATTGGTCAATTCGACCATACATCAGATACGAATGTTCATATACGGCGACCATGACCTTACCAAGAGATTAATAGGCGGTAGCATGGCAATACAAGTATGTGAACATGATGATTACGGTTTATGGATATGCTTTTGATAGAGTACAAGGAAGTTATGAACAGCTTATATCAAAATCCTTGCAGCTTATATCAAAATCCTTGAGAATGATAAGAAATGTATGTATTTCTTGTTAAACATTGGCCATTTACCGTATGGTGCATTGCAGCAGTTTTCAGTCTAATTGTTTTATATTTATTTTAACGCCGTCATGAAAGTTTTGTAAAGTCCCAAATCTAGATAGATAGAGTAGAGATTTCAACTATGAATGGAAGCAATAAGTTGGCCTACTATGTACTAACAGAAGAGAATTTCTTTCGTAAACGTTTTGTTTTTTTGATCATATAGCAATCATGGCTCAAAATACAACCAAACGATCCCTGATAAGAATATATATTAAATACAATGTACAATATATGATATATAAAATTATAGTATATCACTTCTACATGTGGATATGGAGATAAGGTCACAAAATGTAGTAAAACCGAATGCCTGCCGAAGATTAAGGGGGTGGAATATTCATATTCTTCTTATGAAAGTGTTAAGTTTTCTTGTATCTCTACGTTTTTGTTATAATGTGACAATAAGAATATCAAATAATTTTAAAATCTGCAGCAATAAGTTAGAAGAAAACCGCAACTGGAGGTCATATCTCCCTACATGAATCCTGTGAAATGTTTAAGCGCAAATACTACTATATAGCTCCTTTACAGTAAAATCGATTTGTTTTCTTAAAATGGAGCCCAAATTCTACCGATACAACAATAAGTTTGTTGAAGAAGTGACGTCAAGAGGTTGTATTGCATGTTAATTTTTGCAGATTTTAAGATGGAATCTTGATGTAAATAGGATCAAGTCCTATATTACCATCGGGAAAATGGCAGACTATATAGAACTATGTATTTTAAAATTCTCACCTTTGAAAATGACTGAGCTGAATAACTAGTCCGGTTTAGCACAGTCTGCCTATCATCGATTGTTGTATCAGAGAAAAAGTCCTTGAAGGCATTGCAAGGGTTTGATTGTAGAAGGTTGTTTTTCCTATTATTAACGTTTTGATCACTTTCCTCTTTCTGATGAACTTCCATAGCGATGTTCGAAGTTTGAACAGCATTCACACCCACCAGATTTGCAAACAGTCGTGGTTGTCCGTCAGTTCATCTTCGTTTACCTGGTAGATCCACTGCCTGGTCCTTTAACTTTCACATTGTCGTGGTCCTGGCGGTAAATTCGACAATAAACCCTCAGGTAGTCAGTGGATAAACGATGGATTATGTTATCTCTATTATTATTATTAACACAAAACTACAAATGACATTTACATTCTCAATGCACACAGTATACCCTGTGTGTCACATGTTTGTGATTACTTTATCGGTTCTGCGATTGTCCGGTTGTGAACGGTTCAACTCGGAAAATCCACTTATAATTTGCCAAACCACCATATGAATTTTATCAGCTTTTGAGAGGAAGACAAATTATCAGTTAACCGGTCTGCTATAGTCATACCCGTGTATATTGAACACGCCATGAAATTCTTTAGGACGACATCGCCCAATGTTTGTACATTGCAGATAACAGTCTCCATATTCTAAATAAAAAATTCGCAAGATTCCCAGCGTAAACTATGTTAACAGTAAATACTTTATCAATAAGTTTGCAAAAATAATTAAAACAAAGAAATGAAAAATATGTTCAGAAGGTGGAAACATGGGGTCCCCTTGCCACTTACCCAAAGTATTGTTAGAAAACATCATTTTAGGCCCTTTATGCCTTTTTTAAAGCAAACAAAATAGATAAATAGCACATGTAAAGTGTAAATGTATCTTAACCTTTAAAACTGCAAAAATTGAAACAAATCGGAAACAAAAAAAAAACAACTTTGTTTTGTCAATGTTATACTATTGCTGTGACAGCCGTTCAATAGATGGAATCACGGAACAGCTCCATGTAGCTGGCTTCAGTTTGGCGGAAAAAAGTAAGCACACGGACCCCCCATTTTTCTGCCTGATTCTGAAAGAACAACCCTTTTCCTATTGATATGCAAAATATTAACAAAAGTTTGATACCAGAACTTTTTCTATAAAGGGTTTGATTTGGCAAAAATGGCTGAAAATGGTGCATTTTGTAGCTCAAAATTAAGGGGTAGGGGTGGCATATCTTGTTATTCTGAGAAAAAATATTAGTCTTTTTGATCAAAACTGGTATATTTTAAAAGAAAACTACTGGAAAATAAATTCTACAAACATAAATACATATCAAACACCTCATTAGGAAATTATGGCTTTAATATCTTGTGTATATGGTCAAAACGGCAAAATTCCCATAAAATCCAATATTTTGTCAACTAGGTATCTTTCAGTGACAGTAGCTCAAAAACGAGCACACGGACATATGTTTTTTCTTTCATTTTCTTTCATGGTATGAACTCCTCTTTCCAAAAATCTATATGAGAAAAAAAGTTTAATACAAGAAAATTTTGACTTCTCAGAGGAGTACATCCTTAAAGATGCTCCACCGCTGACAAATGGTATTTTTTCACTATCAAAAACAGGATCAGACGATTTAGTATTTTTCTTCAGTTACAAAAGTTACTTACTTCACACCATTACCACCATTGAAAAGTTTGAGCTTCTAATTTTACTTCAAGTTAAAAATATGAAAAATAATTAATTGCATCCCGAAAAAAATACCATGTCACTATATCCGATATTGAAGAACGTACTGAATGCGCATGCACCAAAGGCGAAATAATTTTTTTTTATATTATTTTTTGTGTTAATTAGACATATATATACACGATTAAACACCAATTATTGTTCAACTGAGGAATATCATTTATGCTTTATCGGCGGTGGAGCATCTTTAATTATTTTTCATCCCATTAATACAATATTTGTTCAATATTTTATTTTCTGATATTTAATTTAAGATTAACATTACATTCATTATACTGAAGATTTGTCAATACAGATACAATAGGCCTAATCGGATGCGCATTCATTTTAGAGAATAGAGGAAACGGAAATGTGAATATATGAGTTCTTAAAATATCATTGTACTAATATGCGGAACGCGGAATGACAGTATAAACAAAATGTACTGTACTAAAATGCGGAATACCAAATGCAGAAACAGATGAGATAAAGGTCTTTTTATCAATTATTCCTTTTTTTTCTTAGCTTGGCAAATCTGCATAGAACCCTGTTTATTTTGTTGGTAATAAAAATATAATTAAAACTGATCGTCGGTAGGACTGGCTATTTACATTGTAGCATACCACTGAGTACACCATAAACTATAAAATGGCTTCCTACAAAACATTTGAAATTACTGAGAAACATTATCATATCATTGTTTAATTTCCTTATTCTTTCAAACCAATGGGTTAAGCTTCCGCATGGCCCACCTAGCTTTTAGGGGAGCTAATACTTGACTATTCTAATCAATACGTCTTAAATGATCCACATATTTCAAATTCTCCAATATATTGGTTTATCCCCATCGAGGGGTGTAGGGATCGTAAGTGATCGGAATCTCTGTACATTGAAAAAGTTTACACCGCTGTCATCCGCCATTTCCTCGCTTCGAGCTCCGCCTAATTATGCCGCCGCAACGCCCCCTAAGTCAAGGGTACGCAACCCTTGCCCACCCCGATTCCATTAACCTTCTCCACGGTGCTGAAGTATCGAGGATGGGTCATCTCTTACAACGTTATTTCAGAAGCTATATGCTGGTTTTACTAACATACCGCTCTGCTAGAGAGAACATTAGCTCGATCACAGACGTTTGACTCTCTAAATATGTAATATTGTGTGCTACATATGTACGTAGAGAGGAAAGTATAGACAGCCTGTGGCTGGATCGGTTGAGCGTCAGACTACTAATCCAGAAGTCTCGAGATCAATTCGTTCAGACTCGGGAATGTTACTCAAAGGCACTTGCATACGAATCGTTTTGACCCCTGTACATTCCTGAAGGAGTAGTGAATAACCCTCGTCGATACAGACCGCAATCAATATACAACTAGCGTATAGGGAGAACTTCTCTTTCGCTCGATCAGTGTAGTTTTAGACTATAGCAATCCAGAGGTCCCGAAATCGACCACTCTGAAATTTACAGAGGCAGTCAGTAAATTAAATATTAAATTTACTGACTGTCTCTGTAAAACTATAAATAATCAAATTTTCTTCGAACTGATTTCTCATTATGGCGGCCATCACAATTGTAAAATTGTAACAAAATGTTGAATCATGGGAGAAAACAGTTACACTAAAGGATGAGTGTCAATTTGGGCCCTTTGGTGGCCATGACCGATATGCATTATATGCACATGCAGGGGTTAGCACATCATGATATGACATATGATTAAGGTCAGGACGGAGTCCCTTGTGAGTTATGGGGGGTTAAACAGGAGAGGCAATTTTCTGTTTTGTCCAGTTTTGTTGGAACCAAGTTATATTTTTGAATGATTTTTTTAACCCCCGGGTATCTATGAACAAAAAATAATGCTTATCGGTCATGGCCACCAGAGGGCCCAAATTGACACCCACCCATCCTTTCATATACATATGGATATGAACGATTAATAGGATCTTCCCCTACCTTAAATGTGGGCCAGATAAATATCTACCCAAGAGTACATATTTGACCTTTTACTGCCAGTGGCGTCGAAAGCAGGAAATAAATGGGGAGATCGAACCAAGGTCAGCTGCATATTATATGCTAATCAGTATCCGATTTTTTCTGGGTTCATGGTAATTTCAGAGGTCAAATGATGAAAATTCACATTTTCATTGTTTAATTGGTTTTGCTAAGTTCAGTTCAGAAACTGATGGAATATTCAAGAAGTAGGTCACAGTGACCTAGTTAAATATTTGGGGCAGCAGGTATAATTCTTACATAATACTTGCAATGTAGGTGTTACTTAGTATTGTTTTCTCAAAACAAACTTTAAATAGCTTGAAAACTTGCTTTAAACGTAGAAAATCCAGATGATACGTAGTTGACAGACGATACTATTCATTGAATGTGACCTAAATTATGCACGTGATCCAGCAAATGTGACCCTAAGGTGTAGTTATCTGACGTAAATCATGACAAAATACAAAGCAAGTGCTAAACATTACTCTAAAGCTTTTAAATGGTTGAAAAATGTTCATCTCAGTAACCACGAAATCAAGATTTCAAAAGTCGCCTATTACGTTCATGCAAAGGAGCAACAGGCCCAACTCTAAGATTCTACCATCAGTGAAGGTCATGTAAAGATTCCAATATTGTACTAATCATAAATCTCATTTTTTTGAGAATTGGTTGATGTGCACGCAGTTGCGTTTTTGCGTCAATGGTAGCTGTCCCTGTAATTTCCCCAAAAATGTTAAAAACTACACATACCGTAATTACAAAAGGACAAAAATTCATCTAGGCATTGCCTGTTGTTTGGTCTTTTTCGTTTTTAAATATTTTGTGAAAGTCAAATATATAGAGAAAGTCATTAGCAGATTCGCACCAGTTGTATGATACGAATCGATAGGATTTGTTTGTTTGTTTGAGTTTTACGGCCCATCGACAACTAAGGTCATTTAGGGCCAAACTACAAGGCAGGCATTAGTATTAGGATATAAACAAGGACTGTATCTAAAAGATCAGGATAAGAACAAGAGGCCCAAAGGGCCTTAACGGTCATCTGACTACCTTGGCAATAGTAAAATTAATAATATAATGTGTCACTTTGTCAGGACCATGTCAGGATCATTTTCAATTTCTTTCAACAAATTTTATTTCAAACAAGTGCCTTAACATTTAGCAAATTAATTGGATAGAGTGTCATGGTAGCCATCTTCGATTTGGGATCAACCAGAGATGTAACAATACTTTGTCGGGACCATGTCAGGATCATTTCATGCAGGTTTTAGCGAGAACTTGAGAAGAAGTTCAAAATGTGTTTTCAAGATGGCGACTGTGGCGGCCATCTTGGATTTCGGATCGACCCGAAAAATAACAACACTTTGTCGAGACCATGTCAGGATCATTTCATGCAAGTTTCAGCCAAATCGCACCAGTAAAACTTGAGAAGAAGTTCAAAATGTGCTTTCAAGATGGCGGCTGTGGTGGCCATCTTGGATTTCGGATCGACCCGAAAAATAACAACACTTTGTCGGGACCATGTCAGGATCATTTCATGCAAGCTTCAGCCAAATCGCACCGGTAGAATTTGAGAAGAAGTTCAAAATGTGAAAAGTTAACGCAAGGCGCACGGCGGACGACGACGGACGAAACATGACGACTATAGGTCATCCTGACCCTTCGGGTCAGATGACCTAAAAAGGCGAGTGAAAACTAAAACAAAATTGTAAATGTTGATTTAATAAAAGGAGTTCATAGGATAAAAAAAGTTTTGGCTAAAACACATGAGAAAACTCATGCACAATGTTGACGAAACGATGAGAGTTGCGCGCGTTGATATGAATATAAGACAAGATGAGAAAACGTTCAAATTTTGTTAAAAATGCCGATCTCTTTCGATAGGAACGCGCTGTAGCTATAGGTTCGTTTTCAGAAGCGTACAACTTGGATCCAATTACTAACAGATGGTGGACTCGAGATTTTTCATTTGTTTTAATGTATGTCGAAACATTTTAGGTATTATATTTATCCACTGTGACAAAAATTACTCTACAATGTACTTTTATTTCCATATGGGTGCCACGTACCCTCATGGAAAATTAGGCGGTGCCGTATCACTTTGGTACAAACACAGGGCCATGTATAGTTTCTATATGAAAAAATAGCCAGAAATACATTTTATATGTATTTCTGGCTATTTTGCCATATAGAAACTATACATGGCCCTGTGGACGGACGGAACGGAGTGGAGGCTGGGTATGATTATATAAATATCCGTTCAATGCATGACCTAGGTAAATCAAATAATTAAAGTTTAACATATTTGACCGCTGTGACGTTAAATGAACGTCAAGATCATTCATTTGAACAAACTTTATTTCAGTCCTTCTTTCCAGCACGCAAGAATTTGTGTATAGATTTCAGTCTATTTGACCCCTGCGACCTTGAATGAAGATCGATATCAACCATTTGAACAAACTTTATAGCCCTTCCCGGCATACCTCAGGCATATTAATTACTGTAGGTCTCTAGGCCTCTTAGCTATCTACAAGAAGTTGTTCAAAGATATTAGTCTCTTTAGACCCTGTGACTTTGAATGAATGTCAAGGTCTTTGTTTTTAACAACCCTCAAAAGCCCTTCATCCGATCATGCTACAGGTCAAGTCCATTCATAATGATTTGAATATCTATGCAATTAAATAAGGCACGAGAAAGCAAATGCAACTAATTTTATGTAATACATAAAACAAGTGTTTATTCTTTCTTTGCAAGAAATACAGTTTTTTTTTCTGAATAAAATCACACCAAACAGAAAGTTACTTTCCTGGTATTATCTTACCAGTTAACTTACCACAACAAGTTTCATAACACATTTGAGAACAATTCTTTCAATTATTTCAGATGATCAACATCTTGTTATTTTAAATAATACATATGCATAACATGGATGATGTCAACAGCTCATCAGTTCTTAAGTCTAGAGTTAAAATTTTGAATTTTCTTTGAAAATGACAAATAATGAGTAGTAAAGTGTGGTATACTAATTACATGTATCTGAACATCTCAATACTCCAGGGGTTACTATCACTTATAACGTTCTATCCGCCCCTGGACTATCCAATAGTAGTGTTGCATCATGAACATCAAAGGATCATATTACCGGTGTCTTCTGGTGCCTCGAGTTTTATATAGTCCAGGGGTGTTTATAACGTCAGTGATAATAACCCCTGGAGTATTGAGGATGATATTTGACATGATATAATCCATTTTACGTTGTTTTACCAGCTACATAATGTATGTTTATACCCTCATACAATCGTTTCTATATAAACTCTATTGACAAAAATGCCAATGGATTAACTGTTCTGTCAAGCAGTCGAAAGACTTAAAATGTGCTGTTGGACCGGAGTGACGTCACACCTACATTTCATGTCGTCAATGTATTACTTTGATTCAATGGGGTCTTTGGATATTACAGAGTTAGCTCCCTTGCGGGTAGGTATCAATTGTTAGGTCATTATTTTGCGAGTGCAATTCACGTCGTTTCGTCCGAAAAGTATGACGTTACGCTCGCAAACTCATGACGTCACAATTAATACTTACCCGCAAGGGCAGATAACTCTGTAATATGCAAATACAGAATAACAAAACAGTTATCGGCTGGGTTTTCAGGCAAGAAATGATTTGTTGGACCCTTCAAAGAAACTGTTTCCCACGGGCTTCCGTCTCAGGCATCAGTTTGACTTCGGGTCCAACAAATCATCTGTTGCCCTCAACCCCAGTCAACAACTGTATACTAAAATAGTATAAATAGACAAAGAAACGTTCACAGAGATCAAATTTTTATCTTATATAATCATTTTAAAGTATGCAATATATAAAAGCAGGTAGCTGAAATGTTACATATACTTACATATTTCTTTTTGAAGTTATGTTAAATTATGTTTTATTGTTTATTAGCTCGTTTACCCCTGAAGATGCAGTTGAACTCTACCAATTAAATGACTGGAACAGCTCATTTTGAATTGTCAGGGGTGAATGAGTTAATTAAATGTTAACTAAGGGAATTCTGCCTATGATTAATATAACAATACGTTCAAAACAAAGTTTTGATACAGGTCACATCTCTGTGTGTGTATTGTGCACTTGACAAGTACAATGAAACTTTAAACGTAACTTTAATAATACTTCATAATGAAAATAAATGAAAACAACATTTAAAAAAAAAAAAGGTTAACAAGAATCTAAAAATACTTATTGGTCATTTAATTTCTTGTGTCAAACTTAACTGTCAAACAAAACTCATTGTAATAAAATATTGAACTATATCAGATTAACTCATTCACCCCTGACATTCCACAATGGACTGGTCTAGTCTTTGATTTAGAGGAGCCTAAATGTGTCTTCAGGGATGGATGAGCTAATTGAAGGGTTCACCTTGTCTATTCAAAACAGGAGTAAAAGACACAAATATTTTAAAAGAGGATTGAAAATATCTAAAGATAATTATATTGAAATCTTTCCCTTTATATTATTTTTTTCTCATTTTCTAAAACTTAATACATGTATAAAATAAGAGTTCAATTTTTGAAATCAAATAAACTTCAATAATCTACTTCCCATGCGTTTTAAAAACAATATTTAATTGATCACATGATATGGTATAGATAAACATAAAAAATGGTACGACAAAATAAATTTAATCTCACACATTCACAATCAGCATGCTGACAAAATAAAAATTGTTATTTTACTATTTCAGGTCTCAAAAACTGCTACCAGAAGAAATAATATATAATGACAAATCAAGATGCCTTTAGAATGCAGTGGTACATATGATTGTATTTTTGTTTCCAAAATTAGATACCTGTCCAAATTTCTCTGTCGTTATACATTTATTTTCCTCTTTAAAGATGTTCCACTGCTGATAGAACATAAACGATAATAATCATTTGAACAAAAATTGGTGTTTAATTGTGCATGTGTATATATACACATTGTATGTCCAATTAACACAAAAAATAATATAAGATCATAATTTATTTCACTTTTGGTACAACTGAAATCAGTCCTTAATTCCATATAGGACATAGTGCCACAGAATTTTTATCAGAGCACGATTAATTATTTTTAATATTTTCATCTTGAAGTAAAATTAGAAGCTCAAACTTTTCAATGGTAGTAATTGTGTAAAATTAATCCATATTGGAACTAAATAAACATACTAATTTGTCTGTTTCTGTTTTTGATAGAGAAAAAATACCATTTGTCAGCAGTAGAGCGTCTTTAAAATTAGCATTGAGTATATGATTATCAGAACTCTGTCCCTCATATTTAAACAATTGAGACACAAACTATGTTTGTGATATCAAAACTACAGTCATAAACAAATACATATATAATGCATATGCCTGGAAAAGCCTGAGCACTTTATACAGAGGCTGAGTCAGTTGATACATCTTACCATATGGAATAAGTACAAATTCTCAAAAGTAATCGGAAATCTTACCAGCACATTATTCAAGACTGCCTTAGCTTAGATCTCTATTCTCAATCACTGTACTTGTTAAATCAGTGTACATATTTGTATGAAAACAATATTTTTATGAATGTTAAGTTTATGTTTTTGAGTATGAAGCACATGAATCAATATTTGAAAATCAGAAAAAAAAAGATCTTCCAATTCAACATAGAATCAATATTTGAAAATCGGAAAAAAAGATCTTTCAATTCAACATAAATTCCATGTGCAGTCGATCTATGAAAATAAAGCCTTTAAATGTGTAAATTATATTGTAAAAATTCTGATCCTTGAATTGACTATGTACTGATCGCTTCCCTCATTAGTTTATTCTGTATTTAAATATTACTGAGTTATCTACCCGTGCGCGTAGATATTGATTGTGACGTCATGTGTTTGCGAGCTAGTGTCATACCTTGTGCAGAAGACGATGTGACTTTGTTCACAAAATAATGACGTCACAATTGATAACTTTACGAAAGGGAGGTAACTCTTTAATATACAAAAACAGAATATGACATTAAGTATACATGAAAGGATTATAAACCGGCAGTATAATCAATATTCAGACTATCAAAATTTATAAATGAGAATATTCAACTTGTGTTGCAAAGAATAGAATTACTCAATTCCTATATTACTTATATAAACCCTCTGCAAAATGTGGAAAGACCTTACAAATTGAACTAGAAAACGTGTTTTAAACAAGAGGCCCAGAGGGCCTGTATCGCTCACCTGGTTTGTAATGCCAAGTAATGTTCTGAATACAGGTTCATTGTTTCTTTTCTGAAGGAAGTTTAATATTAACCTCTAAATCCCCTATTGGGACCCACCCCTCCTGCCCCCAGGGGGTCAGAGCCAAAATTTATACAAGTTCTGTTCCCCTTCCCCCAAGGATGTTTATGGCCAAGTTTGGTCACAAACCAAGCAAAACTCTAGGACAAGTAGCGATTTATAGGATTTACCTCTATTTCCCCTATTGGACCCCACCTGTTCTGCCCCCGGGGGCCAGAGCCAAAATTTATACAAGTTCTGTTCCCCTTCCAAAAAGGATGTTTGTGGCCAAATTTGGTTACATTCCATGCAGAACTCTATGACTAGTAGCGATTTAAAGGATTTACCTCTATTTCCCCTATTGGGCCCGCCCCTCCTGCCCCCGGGGGACCAGAGCCAAAATTTATACAATTTCTGTTCCCCTTCCCCCAAGGATGTTTGTGGCCAAATTTGGTTACATTCCATTCAGAACTCTATGACTAGTAGCGATTTAAAGGATTTATCTCTATTTCCCCTATTGGGCCCCGCCCCTCCTGCCCCCGGGGGACCAGAGCCAAAATTTATACAATTTCTGTTCCCCTTCCCCAAAGGATGTTTGTGGCCAAATTTGGTTACATTCCATTCAGAACTCTATGACTAGTAGCGATTTAAAGGATTTATCTCTATTTCCCCTATTGGGCCCCGCCCCTCCTGCCCCTGGGGGGTCAGAGCCAAAATTTATACAAGTTCTGTTCCCCTTCCCCCAAGGATGTTTGTGGCCAAATTTGGTTACATTCCATTCAGAACACTATGACTAGTAGCGATTTAAAGGATTTACCTCTATTTCCCCTATTGGGCCCCGCCCCTCCTGCCCCCGGGGGACCAGAGCCAAAATTTATACAATTTCTGTTCCCCTTCCCCAAAGGATGTTTGTGGCCAAATTTGGTTACATTCCATTCAGAACTCTATGACTAGTAGCGATTTAAAGGATTTATCTCTATTTCCCCTATTGGGCCCCGCCCCTCTTGCCCCTGGGGGATTAGAGCCAAAATTTATACAAGTTCTGTTCCCATTCCCCCAAGGATGTTTGTGGCTAATTTTGGTTACAATCCATGCAGAACTCTAGGACAAGTAGCGTTTTAAAGGATTTACCTCTATTTCCCCTATTGGGCCCCGCCCCTCCTGCCCCCGGGGGGTCAGAGCCAAAATTTATACAAGTTCTGTTCCCCTTCCCCCAAGGATGTTTGAAGCCAAATTTGGTTACATTCCATTCAGATCTCTATGACTAGTAGCGATTTAAAGGATTTACCTCTATTTCCCCTATTGGGCCCGCCCCTCCTGCCCCCGGGGGACCAGAGCCAAAATTTATACAATTTCTGTTCCCCTTCCCCCAAGGATGTTTGTGGCCAAATTTGGTTACATTCCATTCAGAACTCTATGACTAGTAGCGATTTAAAGGATTTATCTCTATTTCCCCTATTGGGCCCCGCCCCTCTTGCCCCTGGGGGATCAGAGCCAAAATTTATACAAGTTCTGTTCCCCTTCCCCCAAGGATGTTTGTGGCTTATTTTGGTTACAATCCATGCAGAACTCTAGGACAAGTAGCGATTTAAAGGATTTACCTCTATTTCCCCTATTGGGCCCCGCCCCTCCTGCCCCCGGGGGGTCAGAGCCAAAATTTATACAAGTTCTGTTCCCCCTCCCCCAAGGATGTTTGTGGCCAAATTTGGTTACAATCCATGCAGAACTCTAGGACAAGTAGCGATTTATAGGATTTACCTCTATTTCCCCTATTGGGCCCCGCCCCTCCTGCCCCCGGGGGGTCAGAGCCAAAATTTATACAAGTTCTGTTCCCCCTCCCCCAAGGATGCTTGTGGCCAAATTTGGTTACAATCCATGCAGAACTCTATGACTAGTAGCGATTTAAAGGAAATGTTGACGGACAGACGGGACGGACGGACGGACGGACGGACGACGGACGACGGACGCCGCGCCATGACATAAGCTCACCGGCCCTTCGGGCCAGGTGAGCTAAAAAGTCCATAACTTTGTATTTGTTCATTATGTTATTGTCATGATTAAGTGCAAAATAACAAACTGGTGTCACTTATATATAATTACTTAACAGAATCTTCAAAGCAGACTACAGACATTCTATGTATTGCCTCCCTTTACAAAGGAAAAACAAGACAAGAAATTAAGTATTGATTACGGTGGATAATCTAGTTATTCATGTATATTGTGCGACATATATGTACAAATGCATGTACATCAAACTTGGCACTAGCTAATATTATTCTTCCAGTTCTTGTTAATCACTGTTTAATTTTTTCCCTCAACGCAAAAACACCATTGAACAGATGCAAGCTTACAAAATATATGTTATGGTACTGAATGCCTTTAAACATTTACAAAGTTAATACACAAAAAAAATCAATTTACAATATCAAGAAACTGTATGGTTTCCATAGTTTTAGTCTGCATTTATTATGAAGATTTAAATTTTTAAGTGAACTTGAGAAATCCAAAAGGAGACTTCAATTGGGATTATTCAATTGGTCTAATATGGCGAAGGCGTGTAGGTCTAGCCTCGTAATACACAAATTAAGATTGAAACAAAAAATGGGACTAATTCACATAGCATGTGACACACGATAACATTTGTGCGGGACTGGTATCTCCAGTGGTGATGGAAAGTAACTGCTGAAATGACTTTAGCGCAGGACATCATCTTCCGACGTCATTCCATCACCAATAGAAACAATAGTCCTGCAAAAATGTTACAGGTATCACTTGGTATTAGTCCTGTTGGTCACTAACTGTTAATTAAGATTTTTGTCTTGCATTTATTATAAAAAATTAAAAGAATGCATAAAGCTCAGTAATAAATAACAGGTAACATCAAAAAATATAAATAAAACAGAATTCTGAGAAAACTATGTGAAAGTTCTTCATACTTTTTCTCTCCATTTTGTCTTATAGATGCTTCACCGCCGATCAAGTAGAAAGATACTCATTATTTGAACAGTAACTGGTGTTTAATTGTGTGTATATATGTATTATGTCAAATTGGTTTTATTAGTTTAACGTCCTATTAACAGCTAGGGTCATTAAAAGACATGCCAGGTTTGTTGGTGAAGGAAGCCTGAGTAACTGGAGAAAAACCACCGACCAGCCGTCAGTACCTGGCAACTGCCTCACATGGGATTCAAACTCATGTCAGGATCCAGAAGTGGAGGGTTTTTGATAATATGTCAGGACATCTTAACCACTTGGCCACATCGCCCAAAATATGTCTAATTAACACAACAAGTACAATGTACTTAATTCCATATGGGACATAATGCAATGGATTTTTTCAGGACTTAATTAATTATTTCTAATATTTTTATCTTGAAGTAAAATTAAAGTTCAAATTATAAAATGGTGGTTATATGGTGTGAAGTAAGTAACTTTTGTAACTGAAGAACAATGAATACCAACTTGTCTGCTTATAGGAAAAATACAAACTTAGCGGTGTAGCATCTCCAAGACAGCCATGCAGATTTTCAGAAGCATACATTATACCTAATGCAATTCTACATGATTCATAATCCACATTTAAATGACGGTGATACATGTACATTTGAGACCACTAAACACCAGCTATCACATTTTCACTGTTAACAATAGAATCTATATTTGGAGAATTTGGCTGCCTATCAATTTTGACCATTTTTTGCTTGTCCTGTTCAACCGTACGAGGATTACGACACCCCTTACATTTACAACCAATGCACGGCAGCTTGTTAATATAGCATGGACATCGTTGGCAGAGACAGGTAAGCCGACTGTTTGTTCCACCACGACCACATTTACATATTTTCAAGTCCTTGCCAACTCGACCTGGAGCTGGTTTGTTTAAATTTGGCTCTTGTGTCTGTGAGTTATCTGCCCTTGATCCCTTTGAACCCACTGTGACAATACTGTTTTCATTAACTGTAGATTTGTTGCCATGGTCACAGTCATGCTTTCGTTTAAGTACGTTATCAGATTTTGAATCCATACAGGTATCAGTATCAACTAGATCTACCTCAATTACCCCGATAGAATCATCGCTTTGTGATGAAGAATTTAAACACGATCCCAATTCATTTGCTATGTCTGTACCACAGCTTTGTATATCAAGGTTTGGGCTCTTCGGAATTTCACTTAGTTTTGATATGTCTGTACTACGACTACATTTTAATTCAGGTGAATCTGTATTCTCGTCGGAGGATCTGCAGTTTTTTCTGGAACGTTTGACACATTTTCCGGGAGATTTTGACGTCTTTACACCAGGCAAACAGTTAAGTTTGTTTAAATCTGCTAACCCAGGGGGCATGGGTAAGGATGAGGACATTTTAAAGTCGTCTTCGAAGTCCAATGCTTCTTGCATGATGTCCTTAATATTATTTGATTCTCCGTTTGGTGACTGGACGACCAGATCGCTACCTATGGGAGAGTCCAATATGTATTCACACAACTTCTTAAAGCAAATCACAGCTATTCTTAATTGAGTATTCTCTTGAAATTCATCATGATGCTTACACCAGCTACACTGGGGTTTGAGTTTCATCTTACCACCAACACATGAGAAGCAGACGAAGTGTTGACAAACGCTCTGTAAAGGTCCCATGGGTCTAACGATTATGTTCCGACAGACACAACACGACAGGGCCTGACGGAGATATGGTAAATATTTGTATATATCACTCCATGTTTCTCGATCGGCAAAATCAGCCTGCATGACATATCGGCATGTCGTTAGATAGATGCTTAGTGCATTCATCTCGCCCAATAAAGACGGAAAATATTACCTTATATTAATACTATAACATATTTTTCTTCCGATTAGTATGAAAACCAACTTCCAGGTGCGCCATGTGTGTGTACATATTTTGTGACGTCATCAATAATTGCGTTCTTTTACTTTAGTTGAAGGGAGGTAACTCGTAGAAGCTTATAGCTCGCGTAGTGAACAAAACAGCGAAAATCCATTTTCACTTCATTCTTCTGAAATGTACTGACGTACAGCAGAGATCTACGTCCCTGCTTTTAAACATCATTATCTTTACACACATATGTCTTGTACGCCGCAATCAACCGTGAAATTTCATTAATTTTGATGCATATTGAGACTTAATCTAAATAGACTTAAATTTCTGATTGGCAATACCTAGACACGACGTAATGATCAAAAGTGTCTCGTCGTGCTATACCTCTATCATGGTTGGAGTAATTTAGACTGCTAGCTGCTTGTACACCATCGCCATTATTTTAATTCAAAATACCTTTGAAATTTCAATCATATATGTATAATTAATAACCAGAATGCGAACAATATTAGCAGAAACCTTAAGAATAGCTTTTACCAGAGATTTAATTCACGGTTGATGGCAGTGCAAAAGAAATCACCATTTAAAAAACGATTTTTCTCAAATATGAAAAAGAAAAGAAATGGAGAAATCTGTAATAAACATAATTTCTGGTACGCTAAACCTGCCTTATTAGAGTCTATTAGGATTTTGTTTTTATTTTTTTTTTTTTTTTTGCCTAATATGTTGACAAAAATAAATAAATAAAAAAGCCTAATAATAAAGGCAGGTTTAGGAGATTGGGTACGGTATCGGGGACGGCGTATATCGTAGCGAATTTTCGTACGTTCATTGTTTTTGCATGATTGTCTGTAATTTACCTGTAAATATGTAGGCCTAATTAACCGACATTAACCCTACATGTACCTTATGTTATACAAAAAAAAATGTAGGTTTACGTTATGTTCTCGGCGGCCACGGCAGCCGGGCCCGTTTCAGGCCACCGTGAACAAAACGTGGTGTCATGGAATATGTTTTGTTAGATGATGGTTTTTTTGATGAGCGATGATGAACACAGCATGTCGGCTTCCATTTTTTATTCACAACTCCTTTTTCTCTCCTCCTGAGAGGAGAGTTACATAATATATTGCATAACATAATAATTAAGGTTATCTCCCTTAGACCGATATCTCAGCATCTCCAGCACACCCATATCATATACATATATATAACATGCCGCCCCCCTTAATATAAAATTGGAAATTTTATTATGGGTGTGTGGAGATGAGGATACGGTAAAATAAACATTACTAGTTTTAAATGACATCAAAAGGATATGGTAATTAATCACACATGTTATTGATCAATTTATACTTTGATGTAATTATATAATGAATTAAGTGGATCTCATATGGACGTATCTAATATAGCAGAAAAAAAATATATGTCACACAAATGATCATGTAATAACCAAATACTCGGAGAACCCTACTCTCAGTAATTCAGGGAATGTTTGAGTATCTACATTATGTATGGTTACATATACCTTGGCAAGAAAATCAACCAAATGTAGACCATTAAGATGAGACAAAATATAAATGCTATAGATTACTTATGAGAGATCTTACTATAACCATTAATTGTAAAAACATCATCAAAAGTTCAATTGCATTACACATGTTTCTCAATATTCATATTTCAAAAATACTCCAAAACCTGGATCTTGTTACAAGCAATTCTATCCAAAAACACTGTAATAATCAAACATCTATAGCAAAACATACGCATGATGTAAATTAGCACATTCAAAATTTAATCAAGGAGTGGTATTAAATGGATATTCAATCAGATTCCCATTGGAATGAGACCTCAACATAAACTCTATGAAACTGTAATGTACATATAGTAAATTCAATCAAAAAGCCAAAAGACATTCAATAATATTCTGAATTCAGATCAGTAAGTAATTCTATCTAATAAAATGCAATTAGAAATCAAACTGAATAATCGATTTACCAATCAATATTGATTCCATACATCTAATTCAAACGAGAAAATACTGAGGAATGTCATATTATCAATAAAGACACAAAAATGTGTATAATGCATTATGTACAATTGCAACACAAATATCATAGTTTAACACAACTACAATGGTATTCAAAGATGATGGAATAATTCAACATACATACATGACTAGAAATAAAGTCTACGAGATCATAGCGGGAGGTTTTCTCTGTACTAGTTTAAGTGCTTTAGAGTTCATTTTGCTAGGAGAAATCCAAACGGCGTTCTGAGCTGGCTCACCAACAAGATGTACAAGGTATAATAACCTATCACCATTTTTCTTTTGAGCTAAGACACGCTTTATTTTGTGAATGCCATTGTCGCTAGAGGAACCCGAGGAAAAGAGTTCATTTGGGTTAATATGGTGTTCACCACAAAAACGAGCAGGCTTACGTTTAGAGCGCACAGGTCGTGTTGAAGATCGAGAGTTTGATTTTGCATCCTGTTGAACAGAAGAATCAGCATCCACAGCAGGAGAGTCTATCTCTGTGGTAACATCAAATACTGACGATGACATAGCATCAATTTCCGTTGACAGTCTATAAGGATGATTATCCGACACCATTGTAGAGGGTTCAGAATCATTAGGTGGACTGTCTATTTCAGTTGTGAATTCATAGTTTTGATTGTCATTTTCAACATTCCTTTTCACTGAAGTGAGGGCTTGATCGATGAAAAAGTTAGATGGGTTGGGAGAACGTACATACGCCATCTTGAGTCGATCAATATGAACAGGTTTATCCATGACTTTCCCTGTCTGGCTATCTCGTAGTAGAATCATGTGAGGACTTTGTATCTCGTTAAGTATATGAGGTCCACTGTATTTGGCCTGTAGCTTCTGTCCCTTGCCTGTAGGTTGTATACATAAATAGACATAGTCTCCTTCAGTGACATCCAAGGGGTGAGCATTACGGTTGACTCTCTTCATTTGTAGTTGGGTTTTGTGAACGGCATCCTGCATTTCTGTACGGACGAGTTGCAAACGCCGCGCATGTTGACGAAGATATGTATGCCAATCCGCAGGCAATCCAGAGAAATCAGTCGCAGAAATGTTACCCAAGGGAAAGCGTGGTCTTTGTCCATACAATATTTCAAATGGGGAGTATTTCGTACTGCTATTGACAGAATTGTTCATTGCAAAGGTAATAGCTGGCAACACTTCCTCCCAGTTTTTTCCTTGAGACACAAATGGAGTCATGCGCTCTGCGAGAGTTCGATGGAGACGTTCCACTGATCCAAGGCAATGGTGAACAAATGCAGGTGTGAATTGTTGTGAAACAGAAAGCAAGCGGCACACCTCTTTAGTACATCTTGACATGAATTCAGTGCCCTGATCACTCAACAACGAGTCACAAACACCAAACTGAGTAAACAGTTGAAATAAGCACTGCGAGACAGTTAATACATCCTTACTTGGAATAGGTAGTACAAATAAGTATCTGGTGAATAAGTCAACCGCTGTGAACAAGTATGTGTTGCCCTTTGCTGATGTAGGTAGTGGTCCATATAAATCTATTTGCCATACTTCAAATGGAGCCGAGGGGGTTTTGAAACTAGTAATTGGTGATCTCGTAGGAATCTTTGTAATTTTCCTTGTTTGGCAATGGTGACAACTCCGTACATAGTCGGAAACAACTGAAGCCATCTTTGGAAAATAGAAGTGAGTCCGTAATAAGTCAAGAGTGTGAGCAATGCCACCGTGGCCTCCCATGGGTGAGTCATGGTGAAGTTCCAAGAATGTTCGGATCATTGCTTGAGGCAATGCAAGCTAGTACTGACTTAGTAACTTCGAGCGTGCAGATTTGGCTATGCGCGAATGAAACAACAAGCCATCCACTAAAATAAAGTCACTTGCTTGAAGTAAAACCAACCTAGATTGCTTTTGAGAAGCAGGTAAAATCTGGTTTGATAAGTATGCATACAAATCTTTGTAGGACTCGTCAAGTTTTTGTAATGAAGCAACATCCTCTCGCGAGAATTTAGTGTTTCTTAATATGTCAAGTTGTGGTAGTTGGTCATTGGAAACATTGCTATCTGTATCAGTGACTCGTGTGTCTAAGAGTTCAATATCTGAATCACTTCCTTGAGAGTTTATGTCCATGGATGGTGAAGACAAGGATACCTCAGATAGCGTTTCTTGTGAATGTTCAGAAGTAGCCACAGGTAAGGGGGAAATACAAAAGTCTGATGCTATAGAGGGAGTATCACCACAAACGTGTTCAGGAGTAGAGGATACAGCTGTGTCATCACTTGTTATCACCTGTAGAACCTCTATATCATCGTCACTCAAATGGGTATTGTCAGTGTCCTCTTTAGATGATGCACTGGTAAATGCCTCACATGGCTTCAGAATGTCACTAGGTGTTTTTATTGCAGGAGAAGCTAGTAGATTAGGCAATGTAGTAACTCGACTACGAGACGTAGGCCGCAATTTACGTTTGACACGCTTGGAAGGTAACTCAGCATCATCAGTGTCACCATCATATCCATCGTCATTGTCCAGTAAGGTGACAGGTGGAAGCAATGCTACATTTTGGACTTTAACATCCACTTCATTAGAGCGTGCTTTGAGCAAGTCAACAATGTTTTGTCCAGTAGGCAAATTAATAACACAAGGCTTGTCATTCACATACGAGAAATGTGGGTCATCCTCATTTTGGCTGGTAATTGGGTCATTTTGTTCAATCTGGGACCTACTTAAGGCATCCTCAACAACCATTTCTGCAGCAGGCTTGTAAACAATGTCAAAACTGAATTGCTGCAGAATAGTTAACCATCGGTCAAATATTGCACCACTTAACTTCTTCTGAAATAGGGGTTTCAAGGCTTGATGATCGCACTCGACGATGAAATGCCGGCCGCGCAAGTAATCCGCACAGTCAAGTATACTGGTAACAACTCCCAACAGCTCCAGCTTTGTTGGTCCATATGACTGTTGTCCTTTGTTGAGAGATTTAGAACCAAAACGTACAACTTTGTGAATGTCTGGATGTGCATGCGTTTTGTCAATCCCTTTGTTTTCAGAATCCGCAGGATGAATTTGGTATAACATATATCCTATTCCCTTCGAAGAAGTGTCAACTCCCAAATGGAATGGCAAGTCATAACGCGGAAATGTTAGTACACATGATTCTGATAATAGTGATTTCAGTTTATCAAAAGCATTTTGTTGTTCAACAGTCCAGATAAACTTTTGTGTTTTCTTCATCAACCGTAGCAATGGCTGAGCGACAGCAGCATAGTTAGGAATATATTTTCTAAACCAGTTCATAAGACCCAGAAAGCGTTTCAACTCTGTTAAACTTGTTGGTTCTGGCATATCCTGCACAGCTTTGATTCGATCTGGTGGCGGACTAATTCCATCCTTGGATATCAAATGACCAAGATACAAGCAAGATTGTTTGGCGAATGAACACTTTTTGGGACCTAGCTTGAGCCCAGCTGCGCGAAATCTGGAAAATACTTCACTTAGATCAGCAAGATGCTGTTGAAATGTTTCAGAAAAAATCAGTACATCATCTAAATAACATAATACGGTGTGAAATGTTAAGCCATGCAAAACTTTGTCCATCAATAACTGAAATGTATTTGGAGCAGTTGACAACCCCATAGGCATCCTCTGAAATTGGTAGGTTCCAAAACAAGTGTTAAAAGCTGTGAAGCGTCGCGATTCAGGAGCAATCCCCATTTGAAAGAATCCAGAAGATAAATCTATAGATGTAATATAGTTCGGTACACGCTCACTAAACGACTCAGTAAGTTCCTCCAAATTCGGTATGGTGTAATGAAATGGTTTTGTTTGTGAATTCAAATGTCTAAAGTCACAGCAAAAGCGATACTGAGCTACACTTTTTCTCACGAGAATTATCCTTAAACTGATCCGGATCTTTGCAACGCTTTGACACGAGTACTATAGGGCTAGTAATGATAAGATCCTCCTTTTCCGAAACTGGAGTAATAATTCCTTGTGATAATAGCTCGTCCAACTGATGACGCAATACCTGACGTTTATCTGGGGATAATTTGTAAGGCTTCTGGTTTTTGGCCACAGGATCAGGTTTTAACAGAATTTTATGCTGGACAAGATCAGTATAACCAAGTGACGGGTTGTCAGGGGTAACAAAAATATCAGAATGTTCAGCCAAAAGTTCAATCAATCTAGATTTTTCCTGGTCTGACAAATTATCAGAGATATCAAAGTATGACTGAAATTTATCTCTATCTACAGAGTTATCTACCCTTACAGTATCTATACAGTCTTTCTGTAACTTTGAGCTATTTGTTTCACATGGTGAAGTAGTAGTCACATGATTACACAAAAATACTTCGGGAGTACATTTGTCACTTTGAAATTGATTACCTTTACATTTCTCACAAACACAAGAAACTTTGTCAAAATTATTTGTATGCAGACTTTGACAACTATGGGTACCATGGCAGCATTTGGAACAATTATTTACATGACAACATTTGGCATCATTATTTACACAACATTTGGCATCATTATTTACACAACATTTGAAAGAATGAGGAAAAGTATGCATATTGTCATCAAAAACATCTTTGTCAACATTGTTAACATATTTGGCAACATTGGTATGACCTGTAGTAACATCAATTCTGTTTAAGTCAATATGGGGTATGGTATGAACACAAGTATTAAAAACATCATTGTCAGCATTGTGAACACATTTGGCAACATTGTTTTGACTAGCATTAGCAACATATCTGTTTAAGTCAACATTATGACAACATTTGGCAACATTTGGTAAAGTATGTATACTTTGGTCTGAAAAACCTTTGTCAACATCATGAATACATCTGACAACATTGGTTTGGCTAGCAGCAGCATCAACTCTGTTTAAGTCAACATCAGGACAACATTTGGCAACATTAGGTAAAGTATGTATACTTTGGTCTGAAAAACCTTTGTCAACATCATGAATACATCTGACAACATTGGTTTGGCTAGCAGCAGCATCAACTCTGTTTAAGTCAACATCAGGACAACATTTGGCAACATTAGGTAAAGTATGTACAACATCATCAAAAACATCATTGTCAACCTTCGACTGACATTGGGCATTGGAAACACCTATACAACAATGCTTGTCAACATTTGTACAAAAAATTTCATTGGATATTGTATTTACAGATGCATTTGTCTCATTGGGATTTACTGTATGTACTACATCTTTGTTTAGATTCAGCACATGAAAATGACCAATAACTTTACCCCGATATATAGTCACAGGTTTACTGGTGGGGTTTAAAATCTGAACAGGTACCATACCCTTGTGATTGACAGTAGCAACACTTCTGGCTAATAATAATCCAGATTTGTTTAGTTTTACAGTACCTTTACAAATACCTTGTAAACCACACAATACAGAAGTTTGCACAAACATACGACATTCACTGTTAGCAGCTACAACACATCGCTTGCTAGCAACTAGATTATTTTTCTCTGAAAAATATGTAAAGTTTGAAAAATCTAGTACAACTTTGTGTTCTGTCAAATATGGAATCCCTAGCAACAAAGGATGTGAGCACTGAGGAATAATGTAAACATTGACACTATGTCTTCCTTGTGGAGTTTTCATGATGACATCTGCCTGACCAATGACTTGGACGGTCTGTGAATTTGGTAACACAATATTAGGATTTGACAGTGAATTAATAGATGATTTACACTTGTTAGGTACAGACTCATACATTTGGGATGACATGATATTAATCTCACTGCCAGAGTCAATAAGAGCACCTATTTCATGAACATTGTCAAATTTAACTGGCATATACATAAACCTATTTTTGTTCTCCCGAGATTCCGCGTCTACAGATGTATATGACTGAGTAGTACTAAATGCCTCAAAGTCAGAGGTTGAGTCACTGTCTATTTTGGTACAATTGGAAAAAGTGGCGGCACCTCGAATACTGGATGTCCCGGAGAGTTGGGCCGCTGGATGTTGTTCCTCACCGGGGCTAGGTAGTTTAACTGACCACAAGTGATGGCTGTATGTCCATACATGCTGCAGAGCTGACACATTGTCATAGGAGAAGGAACTCCATTACCGTTCCAATTACAGTTGAACTGTTTGTGGCCCTCACCACCACACCGGAAACATACAAATTTGGTGGTGTCAGAATGTGGACCGGTGTATCGGTCTGGAGCGCGCGAGCGGTGTCTCATACTACTGGAGTCATTTACATTTCCCCTTGTTGGAGAGCGTCCCCTTGACAAAACTTCTACCAAGTCAGAAAGTTGATTGACAACAGAATTCAGTTCTGAAATATTCGATGGCTGCTGTACATGGGAAACAGTGGTGGGTTCTTTACGACAACCATATAAAGACCCCATCTGTGCTGCAGTTAATGCTGCTCGGCTGTCTTTAGGCTGACTGGCCCCTACGAAGCGCTGCAAATCTTCTGGTAAAGCAGAAATAAATTTTGACAGAATTTCTAGGTCTGACTTGCCTATGCGGTGTCCTCTTTCTACCAATCTGGCATAGAAGTCCTCTAATGATTCATGGATTGATAGTGACATGCTGATAAAGTTCTGATTTTCAAGGAGGAGCGCAGGACTTACAGGCTGACAACTGTGTGTATTCAGTTTGAAAGAGTTCACTTACTTCCAACCATGACTTGTCATGTAGATTTAAAGAATTGAACCAAGTTCTTGCTGGGCCTTGTAGTAGTAGGTGGAATAGTGGCACTCGTTTATCGGGTGATGATCCATCCCCATGCAAAGAATACAGTTGAGAATACGACTCAAATTCATGGAGAAACTTTAAACCATTTTCATGCGACAGTCCTGAAAATTTCTTGCATTTAGAAATATCCATTTTGAAAACAGTGGCCTCGCTAGTATTGGACGGACGAGACAAATTTTTCGAAGTCAAATTATCAAACTCATCTCTAAAATAATGTTCATTTAAAAAGGAATCAGGTAGGATATCCTCGTCATCAGAGTATAAAATTGTTGATGATAAATCAGATGTATCCACAGAAGACATGTCAAATAACAGGTGAAGAGTGTCATGAATTCAACGACAGGTGCGCGTTTGTGTAATTTCGCGCCAAAAAACACATGGTCACATTCATCGTGATATGGCATCAGTTCAATTCACAAGGCAATCAAATGTATTTATAGGCATAGTTCATCAAAAATGTCAATAATGCAGTGAGAGGTACGTTTGCTTACACTGGAACCACGGATTCTCCACCATGTCATGGAATATGTTTTGTTAGATGATGGTTTTTTTGATGAGCGATGATGAACACAGCATGTCGGCTTCCATTTTTTATTCACAACTCCTTTTTCTCTCCTCCTGAGAGGAGAGTTACATAATATATTGCATAACATAATAATTAAGGTTATCTCCCTTAGACCGATATCTCAGCATCTCCAGCACACCCATATCATATACATATATATAACAGTGGTGACCGCGAGACAACGTGAGACAACGCAGAAGGACGTGATAAACAAACGTGAGCGGTCTTGATTAACAAATATCTATAATGGTGATTTAATTTGGGAATAAGGTATACAAATGACTCATAAAAAAAGTACGATAAAGTCGCTATTTACGTAAAATGGTCAAGACAATTTGCATAAATTATGATGACCGGGGGCCTTATTTCTGCCCGTCATTTGCATATGTGTACGTATCTGCGCAACTTCTGGTTGAAAGAAGGTCACACTAAAGACAAGATTTTGCCGATATTATTACGTAAATATGAAATAATGTTCAGCAATTATATATAAAGCAATTGATATTAACAAAACAATCATGAACGGCCATGAGCGAGGTCTTTGTAACACGTGTAAAACTAGGAAATCGGTTGATAGCTTGGATCTGACGCACTATTCCATACTCAGTACATACTCCTAGGGTCTACCACAATAAATACCGTACAGTAGGCCTATGTTGTACCGATATTATTTAAGCAATGATATAATGACAATCCTCATCAGACTTATGCCAAATGAAGTGGAAGCTCTCTGTTATCTTTTAAAATCTCGATCGTTAGTTTTCACGACATGCCGGAAAATGTTCTTTATACAATAGACAAAGTTGTCGTACAAGTCTGTGATGTCGATCTAATATTATTTATATTACGTGAAGCATTATCCAAATAAAACAACATAATGCCTGTTAACTGTTCACTAAATAAAGTACTAACAACACAACTTGTCGGAAGCGACAGTTCTTTGTTTAGAGAGTGTACATGTCTACGGCATTCTTTAGTGAAACATACCAATTATATGTGTTAGTCACGTGATTATTCAGTGCGGGAAACACAGGCATGTGTGTTTGTTTACGTAATGTCTGATTGCTGAATGTAAACAAATACGGACACAGACTGCTTGGCTTACAACCGATTTTGACCATGCTTATATTTTGATATACTGGAGAACATAGACTTCATGGGGACAGCAGAATAGTTCTTCAATACATCGATGTTTACAGTATAGATGGCTGTTATAAATTACGACCGGTAGGCCTAGATATGACATGCATGTACGGCAAATTTCACAGTAATATTTTGAGATATGGAGTTATTTACCACGGCTGATTAATTTGTAATTATTGACCTTAGCTTAAATATTTGTGATTATGATTGTGTCAATTTCCAAAAGAAATAATGTAACGTTAAATAAAATCTGTAATTGAAAGTTTAGTACCTGGTATTTAAATGTATTTAAAAGACATTATAGCATATTTTTTTAAAATTTTTAACCAGCAAATTAAAATTAAAACTGGGAAAATGTAGAGATAAAAAACAATAAGGCCTCCTACTGAAGTAGACTATATCAAATTCATTTTTATTTTGAAATATTTGTATACATGTATTAATTAGATTTATTTACCATGCAATCTGAGTGAGATATATCCAATTTGATTATGTAGTGTATATCCTAATTATTAAACTACATAAGTATGTCATCATGCAGAATGAGAATACATTCATTCCAAATTTGTCTGATTAATCATGAATATCACAGAGCTACATGTCCTCTATTATGAAGTCATTCAAACAGGTATGACTGTAGTGTACGTGATTCTCAATTGATCCATGTGAAAATTACAAAAAGTCATGATATATGTATATGATGACAAAAGATGTTATTTAAATTTTGTTTAAAAAAGCTAACTTTTATCAAGTGACATTTGATATCTTTTATCTGGAAATTATTCTGTGCAATTTGAAGTTCAGAGATTTGCATTTCAAAATTTAATTTGCCTGGTATTTAGAATCTTAATATTTTTTTTGTACCATGTAATCTTCTAGTCATTGATCATAATATTCCTAAAGGTTTTATTCTCGAAGAAATGAAGAGCTTCCTAAATGTATGTTTTATTGTTTTTGAAGAAATGTACAAGAAATGAAATCTGTATCGCTGGTCTAAAATGGAGACTGCGGGTACAAATATGTAGTCTAATCAACTCCTTAATTTATACTGGGTATAGACTTAGCTGTTATGAAGATGTTTTTAATTAATAAAAAAAATGGTCTAATTGAGTGTCAAATTACCACCACCTGTGTTACAAGTTCAAAACCTGCATTGGGCAGTTGCCTGCAGGTATTAATAGTAGGTCAATGTTTTTTTCTGAATACTCTTGACTTTCCTTCACCTCTCTTCCACCTCCTTGACCTGGAAGGTCCGAAAATGAATAAAAAATAAATACCTTTCCTATAACACCTCTCTACACCCCTTTTGTCAGAGGAATGCCGAGGACCATATTTGAGATATTCATTTTAAGATCAAAGTTGTATGAATTTACAGTCCTTTGAATATCAAATATTATTAGGATTGTTAATAAGAAATCTCAATTGAAAAAAAAACAAATAGTGATGAATACATCTTGTACCGGTATACAAAAATACATCATTCTTCACACATGCAAGAAACTATTAATGTTTTGTTTTTTATAACATGCATTTCAGACACTGAAGTAGACCGCGATGACAGAAAGACATATGCAGTTCACAAAAAGACACTAAAAACAACATGTGAATTATTTTAAAGTTAATGTTAACAAAGAAGAAAGAAACCAAATGAAGAAAATGAAAACTTATGGATTTTGACCAAACTCATCAATTATAAAATATTATTGTGTCTCCTCATATAAAACCTATTCCATCTTTGGATATTACAGAATTACCTCCCTTGCGGGTAGGCACCATTATGATGACATTATTTTGTGTGCGAAATTCTGGTAGATTTCTCTTAAAAGTATGATATTATGCCTGCAAGCACATGACATCACAATCAATACCTACCCGCTAGGGCAGATAACTCTATAATATGCAAATACAGAATATCATTAGTCAATATCTATACTATAAAGTAATGACTGTGCTGTTATATTACAAAATATATATTTTAAATTGAGCATTTAGGGGATTATATGTAGATTGACATGCATGTTGTCCTGTAATTATGGTATTTATTTCTAATTTTTATGTGTACTACCATTCAATATTTTATTTATGAATGTATTTTAAAAAAGAAAGAAATTAGAATGTATATTGATTTGCTTAGATATTCAAACAACAGCTGTTACAACAGTTTATTTCTTTTAAGCCAGAAGTTACCAACGATGATTTTAATGAAATAACTCTTGTGAAGCACCACTTGATTTTTAGACGCTTTAAATCCCCTAAGTGAGACCCCATCAAATCCCCCTAAGGATACCACTTCAAATCCACTGGTGTCCTCATTAACATATTGTAGACGTTTTTAAAAAATCCCCTTTGTGTGACCGCTTCAAATCCCCTTAGCTGGACCACTGCAAACCCCCTTAGTGGGGCCAATTCAAATCCCCTTATCGAAACCACTGGATAACCCCTTAAATGGACCACTGCAAATCCCCTTAGCAGAAACACTGGTAAATAATTTTAATATTTTAAATGCTTAAAATCCCCACTTCAAATCCCCTTAAATTACCGTAATTACCTATGCAGCATACATTTTACATTTTAAGGTCACCTGACCATAGGTCAAGATGACCTGTGATAGTCATTTGTCCATTCTTGTGAACACAGTAACTTGAGTAAATTTGAACCAACTTAATGAATAAATGAGTTTGAAAATCAGCTTGATTTGACTGTAAGTTACGGAGTTATTGCCCTTTGCACTAATAATTATTACTGGACTTTGTTTATACGATAACTTGAGTAACTATGCACGGAGCTAAATGAAACTTTGTGTGTAAAATAACATAGGAGAAATCCTTGGACGAGTATGAAAATCAGCGAACATTGTGAACACTACAACTTGAGTAAATATGCACCTAGTATAGTGAAACGATGTGTGTAGACTAACATTGGAAAGATCTCATAGGAGTGTGAAAATCAGCTTGATTCTACTCTAAGTTACAGAGTTATTGCCATTTGCACTAATAATTATTTTTGAATCTTGTGAACATGAAAACTTGAGTAACACATGTAAACCAACATTGAGAGATCTTTGACAAGTTCGAAAATCAGCGTGATTTGACATTAACTTACAGAGTTATTGCCCTTTGCAATAAAAATTAATGAACATAGTGAACACTTTGAATTGAGTAAATATGCACCGATCTTAATGAAACTTTAAAGGAGACTAACATTAGAAAGATCTCGGACGAGTTCGAAAATCAGCTTGATTCGACTGTAACTTACTGAGTTATTGCCCTTCGCAATAATAATTGTTATTGGACTTTGTCTTTTTATAGAAACTATCCATTTATTTCTTAATTTCAACTTGTTATATCTATTTAAATGCTTTTTCTCTCTTTCTCAATAACTATTAGCATATGTATAAAAATTGTCTCTATCTAGAATGCAATAATTTCGTGCCAGTCTCGGAAAAGTACATACATTCATGAAAAAATTGTAATCGGCCAATTTACTCCTTTCATAACAATGGTAATGGTATTGCTATTAGAACCAACTTGATCAGATAGCCATTGTGTTTCAGTACTTTCAGTACTTTGATTATTTTTTCTATTAGGAAATACTCAATCATACATCATCAAAAAAATAACAATGTTATCTGCTTCTTATAAAAAATTACTGTATATAAAAAAGCAGAAATCTGGCTTAGTGTTAACGTGCAGATCTTCTGATCTTTCGATTCTCACCACCGGCGGCATTTTTTTCGTTTTTTTTTAATATATAATGCAACATGTACATGTAGCTCTATTACTACAGAATAAATAGTTATATATCTGAGGATTGTATTTGGTGGATGGACTGATGAGTATATATGACAATCATGTGATATTTTTTGTTAGAAAATTTGAGATTTGAAAAATTATTTAAAAAATCGGGATATTTACTATAAAACAGAGAGTTCTGTAGCCGTAGATTCCTTATGCTATGTGCACGTTTAAGATGGTGTATTTGAACACCAGCTCTCATACTAATATAATTCAATTTCAAACAGTAACTGATTGGAATATAGAACAGTTTGACGCTATATCAAAAACAGACTAGAATGAGCCTGAGAATTGGAGACCAATCAGCTAAATTCTATTGTGTGTAAAATTTAAGAAACTATTTCAAAATTTCACTTTGTTAAACTTATCATGGTTTATTCTTTGTTATCAAAGAAGGAGTTTGGATTCTATGGATAACTTAAAATAGGGACAATTTCTCATTTGAAGTATCAAAGGGGCTATACAGTTGACTGTATGGATCACAGGGACTTGACATGGGTTTTCAACCAACGGTCAATAATTCAATTTTGTTTGTTACGAGCATTTTCATTGTACTTTATCAGCCCATAAAGGAGAAGATGGCGTCGTCGTTTGTAAACCTGTTTGACTGAGATGACGGCGTAATGATTTCATAGACAAAAGAGTCCCAAAATGAATTCTGAATATTGAAGAGTTTGTCTTTTGTAAATTGAATGATAAGGATTAATTTATTTAGAGTACACTCAGATTTTTGTGTTACAAAATGTATATCTCCATAACATAAAATTTTTTTCAAGTTAATCACATGTGGATAGGAAGGATAGAAATATTTTATCCAATGGTCACAAAATGTTGTAAAACCCTCTGCAAGGCTCGGTTTTTACCACATTTATTTATATAATATTTATGTTGTAATATTTACATTTCCGTTTTCTCTTTGCTATATAACCTTACCAACTGCCAAATCGTTTACACTTGCGTAAACGCAGTGGTTGCCGCGCAAGAATACACACATCGGAACACTGACTTCCGCTAGTGGTGTGAATGCGCATCCGGTTAGGCCTATTGTTTCTGTATAAAACATCTTCAATAGATTGCATGTATGAATGTTATGTAAATCTTAAATTATATATCAGCCAAAAAACAAAAACAAAACAAAAATAACAAATATTGTGTAAATGGGATGAAAAAAGATAAAGTCAATGTGGAACTATATTTTGTGTACTCTATGTATTTCACAACATTTCCCGCCAAATTGAAGCCAGCTGTTCCGGATTCCATCAATTGACCAGCTGTTCCAACGATCGTATAACATTGGAAAAACAGAGTTTTATTTTATTTGAACACTTAATTTTAATGAAATGATCGATCGAAATGTAAATATAAGGAATAATTTTTATTGTTTGTTGTTTACTGGTGTGTAAACTGCATTTTTTGTACAGATATTTCAACATGACGCGCTGACGCGCGTCATTTAAAATATCTGTACAAAAAATGCAGTTTACACACCAGTAAACAACAAACAATAAAAACCATTCCTTAAAAACACGAGGCTTGTTTAGCGACATTTAATTTGTGATCATTCATATCCACATATGTATTTTTCTCTCCTTTGTGTATCTCGACAATTTATTGCAATTTTACAACTATTATATCCCGTCGTTATGAAACGAATTCGAGAAAACTGCGACTACAATCAATGCTCCATACATGAAAATTGTGTGATTTCCATCTTTTATGTTAAAACCAGCATTATTTCTTTATGTTGTCTAATTACACGGAGTAAATAGTGATTTTTTGACGCTGTGACGCCACGAAGCTGTATTGCATTAGATAAGCCACTATTTACACCAACATACATATTGACCGTTGGAAGTTTGTGCCATGTCTCTGTGGCATAGATTTTCAGAAAGCGTTTGATACTTGGTACTAGTTATTCCGCTAAACCTGCCTATATCATTATTAGATTTTTTTGCCTAAGATATAGGAATAAAACCTTATAATAAAGACACGTTTAACGGACTACTTGGCAATGTAGTTGGAAACTTGCTTACCAGGTAATTCGAACACATATGTAGTTCGAAGTCTTGTCGCGGCCACTTCGAGTTCGAATATATATGTTCCACTTTTGTACTGTTCCACATGAAAGGCTTCTTGTACTCGATTGGTGTACGTGAAGAAATTGTTAAATGGACTCCAGATGTATCACTGGTAGACAGTATTCAAACTGGAAATACGTAACATCAGGAATACACCAAGGATTCGTACTTGGTCCTGTGCTATTCTTGATTTGCTAGTCAGATGCATACCTACCGTATTTTCAAATACTAAGGTTTTCAAGAGTATACGAAGAGATATTGATGATAATTTCTTACAAGAGACCATAAACATACTTTCCAAATGGGGCGATATATGGTTACTTAAATTACATCGTTTATGTAAAAGTACATATTGTGTTTGGTTACAAAAATTGCTTACATTACGCTATTATCATCATTGAAAAGTTGGAACATCTTATTTTACTTAAAGATAGAAATATTGAAAATAATTAAACATGTTCCGAAAAAAATCCATGGCACTATACCTTATATAGAATGAAGTACAAATTGTGCTAGCATCAAAAGCAAAATTGATTATTTCATAATAATGGACTTTTTTCTTAATTAGACATACCCTAGAAACTTGATAATAAGCCGGCTTTGAAAATATTATTATCTTATTTTCAAGTTTTTAAGGTATATACATATATGTATACAGGATTAAACATAAGTTATTATTCAAATGATAAATATTGTTTATGCTCTGTCGGCGGTGGGACATCTTAATAATATCTTTAGAACGTTACAATTTACTTGATACATAACTAGTGATTACAGAAGTAATTGTCGTTTTTTTAGATATTTATTATGAATAAATATAAATAAGATCAGAATATGTACATGGATAAATAAAGTATATATATATGTAGTACATAAATAAACAAATGACCTTGAAAATTGCTAAAATTTAAACTTCGAGACGAGTCCTTTATGAAAAGAACTCTTTAAGAAACCTACATTTTAAGGATGCTCAACATCAAAATGTGTTGCAAAAATCCCATGGAGGCCGCCATTTTGTTACGAAAGGCCTCATAATTTGACATCATAATATCGCCTTGGATTTCCAGTCAATGAAATGCGCACCAAGTTATATTACACTACAACTCAGCTAGATATGTAAGAATATCACATTAATTTGATTTGATTTAAATATATTTTATTGCCAAATCAGCAATGGGATTGGATACAACTTATAAAAAGCCCGTGCCCAAAAATGAAAGCATTCAAATTACATAGAAAAGATGACATTTACAATATAAGAAATACATATATGTAAAGTTGTTTTGAGACACAGAGAGAGTGAGAGAGTGGGAAAGAGAGAGATAAGGGGGAGGGAGAGGGAGAGAGCTATTTTATAACCATTATGCTCCTAAAGGTGATAATTTCACCTCCTAATATACTTTTATTTTAAAATCTATCCCCTCCGATAAAGACGACAGAAGTTCTAAACCACTTTTCATGACTTTCAAATTATCAATGTTCATATCATCCTTTCCTTCGTTTGGCATTCTCCTGGTCACTCTAGGCTTCCCTTCAATATTCGTTTCTCTTTTGTCGTCGGTATCGGAGGGTTGTACAAAAATACATGTAATATCACATATGGATATCAGGCGGATTGTTTAATAAATGATAATAAGTTCTGTTGTATGACGCTTTTGTTTCAAAGCGAAAATTTCTCAAATTTGGAAACAGACGAAATGTTTCAAACTAACAAAATATTTCACATTTACAAAATTAAGGAACCCAGGCTATTTTGACCGTTTTATTGAGAAATCTATAATCATATCAATCAAAGTAACTTTTATTTTAAAATCTATCCCTCCGATAAAGGCGACAGAAGTTCTAAACCGCTTTTCATAACTTTTAACTTCTCAATGTTTATACATCCTTTCCTTCGTTTGGCTTTCTCCTGGTCACTCAAGGCTTCCTTTGAATATTCGTTTCTCTTATTTCGTCGGTATTGGAGGGTTGTACAAAATACATGTAATATCACATATGGATATCTGGCGGCTTGTTGGATAAATGATAATAAGTTCTGTTGTATATCGCTTTTGTTTCAAAAAGAAAAATTCTCAATATTGAAAACAGACGAAATCATTAAAACTAACAAAATATTTCACATATACAAAATTTTTGCGGATTGAAATTTTCGCGATTTTATCGGAAAAAAGAAAATAACATTTTAACGGTTTTAAATATTTGCGATATGGAGTTCTTGGTTCTATTCAATATTTGGTAAATTTTACGCCGTAAGCGATGTTTGATAAATGTTATGCCGGGAGCGTTAGCTATTTCTGAGTACTTGGTTTCGAATAGAAACTGGTCGTTATGAAAACTTAGATTTAAATTCTAGAACATGTTTTAATTGTCATGATCAAATAGAAGACGAGCTCCATGTTTTATTAAATTGTCCGTTATATCAGGATGATTGAAATGACATTTTCTGAAAGGCTTGTAGGATTAATTCTGATTTTCCAACACTTTGTGATACAGAAAAATTATGTTTTAATCTCTAAAATAGTGATATGTTTTGTTATAGTGCCAAAACCTGTAAACAAATGTTAGATAAACGCCGAAACGTATTTTACAATAACTGATTCGTATCATTTTTAAGGTTTTTATTCTCATATCTTTCATGTGTGTATATACATATTTTACAGTCTCTCATAATACTGTATAGACTAGCCTCTTAATTTTACAGACTTAAATAAAATTTCTGAATTTGAAATTTAACTTGGTCCTTTTCGATGTTTGATATTTGTAACGCCGGAAGCGATGTTTTGAAGAATGTTACGCCGGGAGCGTTAATCATTTCTGAGTACTCGGTTCTATTAAATGTTTGATTAATGTTCCGAGAGCGTTAGCTATTTTTGAGTACCTGGTTCTACACAATATCCAGGCACAAATTTAAATTTAAAAAAAAAATACTATAAAAATGTTAAAACGCACAATGGATACAATTCAAAATCTGTCCAGTAGGTAATAAGGTAATATGGTAGTTCGCCAGACAAAGTTGTGTCTTTAGACAGACAGACCGACGTACGGACGGAGGGATAACCTGATTCCAGTATAACCCCCCCCCCCCCCTTAACTTCGTTGCGGGGTACAATTAATTTTACGTAGTTATTCCGAATTTTCTTTTTCATATTTGTGTAAGGATTTTGGGCATTATTGTGTATTAAAGTACTCTTCATAAGACGTACACATAAATACAATCATTTTCTATATAAACAATAATGTTTTCGAAAACACCAAGTAATTTTGACGAAAAATACACACTAAAAAACACACGTGAATAACATTGTAAAACTATTTGTCCATTTCGTGTACATGTATCATGGTTCGGCAAAGTTATAAAGAAATATCACACATAAAATGGTATCTATTACGCATCACAGCCTACAACCCAAACTTAACGACAAAAGAAGTATTGAATATGTCTATACAATAGTATACATGTAATTTATCCTGCGACCAGCGTTGTAGTTGTCGGAATACATGTACACTTACCACCTATACTTTTTTCTGTATTCGACACATAAAGAAACACAGATGTGTTTTAGAATTACAGCACGTGCGCTGATTCTACTGACCTCCGTTCGAGGAGAATCGTTGTTTGACAGACGGACATATTTTCAACAGTGTTGATATCAGGCACATGATCAATCAGATATGTGTGTGCTGATTCATAAGAAATAATATCGGAATAAGGAAAATTGTCTGATACTGTCAATTGACCTATTAACACATTTTTCTCCCATACTTCACAGGAATATCCGTTGTTGCTACGGAAATATATCTCTATCTCACACAGGGGGGTGTAAGACAGCTCACACGCGCTAGGCAATAACGTGACGTCATCAATATATGCGGCGTTACCGCGGCGATCATTGTAGACGTCATCAATTTTGACGCATAACGACGTTCCTGCGATAATGGCTGGATGAAAAAGCTGGAAACCAAGTGGAATTTCATCATTTTTTCTACTAAGTATGGGAGAAAAAGAATCAAACATGGGTCTGTGAAGTGGACAGGGAGATCTCAACCCTCGTGAAAGATTTTGGCCGTCAATCCTCGACAAGCCTTGGGTTGTCCGGCCAAAATCTTTCACTCGGGTTGAGATATCCCTGTCCACTTCACAGACCCATGTTAGATTCTATTAATCAATTATGAACCCTTGTTGAGGATGGTGTTTTACCATTCTGTTGGATTGAGATATGAGCAAGGGCATCGAAAAAATAGTATTAAATATACGTGCACTGTATTAAAAAGTTTTGCAATCATCTTCAAAATCTGTCTATATATAGAAGCAAGTCACGGTAACTTCATTATTTAAAATGAAGATTTTTTTGTAACTTCTGGTAGTTTGGTAACTATGTTCTTATGCCTGTTGACAATTGGATGTCGAAGCCTTCGGACAACACTGACCGGTACAACTCGACTCAACGAACTCCAGGTCATCAGGACAATCACCAATACTAGCAACAACCCCGTGTCCACACGCGATGAACTTGCTGGCTTTGTACGGATGATCGTAGTTACAGCCTGGACTCTTAGCATTACAGAATGTTGCTATAAATACACACAGTATGCACATAAAGTAGACTAGAGCTGCTCTAGGTAATCTTCAATAATTCATATCTCTGAAACCTTATCATGACGCCATTGCATCCTGCCATTACAATGGCTACGTCAGTAAGAATGCAAATCGTTCAATCGTTAACAAAAATTTGTTTTATATATTATCAATTCAATTTTTCATGTTCAGTTTATTAAAGTTTAAAAAATGTGTGCACCAACTTTATAAAATATTTTCATTTTAGTATATATATCTATATTAATTTAAAAGACACCTTTAAAAATTTTATATTCTTTCATTCGAAATAAAATAATCAACTTACCCGACACCACAAGGATATCTTGTTGAATGCTGACATTTCTCTTCATACCTTCATCGTCAATGAAGCTGCTGTGAAGGTACAAAGTTGTACCATTGTCAGCCATGGACATCTGGGGAAAGGAAAACGTCTGGCTGAACATTTTCTCTCCAGTATGTACATCCTCTGTCAAGTTGGCAGATGGAATTGCATTTGTTCTGTTATGAATTGTGTAATTGTCTGGTCTGCAGCCCAACTGGATCCATAGATTTACAGTAGCTGGTCTGTTCTCTATGAAGTTATCTCCTGTTGAAGTAGCACCATACCGACCTGAGAGGAAATAAGTCCAAATAAAACTATTGTCACAGTTTTATTATGTTCATTATTCAATATAATTCAGTCTAGCTTGTAACAAGGATTTTCATTGGCTTACAATATCAGTACATAAATGAAAAATACAAAACAATGATGTTGCCGTTTGTAACGTCGCTTTTGATTGGCGGGTATTTTTAGTGTTATATCTCCATAACATAAAAATCCATTCGGATTCTTTCTGCAGTATTGTTGCCAAACGTATTTTAAGCGTTTTATAAGAAGCGAGTATGATCATAATTTTATGTAAGTGCATGATAATATTGAAAATGTTCCAGCCAAAATGCTATATATTCACAAGGAAGACCGAAATACCAAGGAACTGTCCTTATATGCATTGAAAAATCAGCTCCACAGAATTTGAATAGAATTAGTGTAAATATTGTTTCGGCAAAAATATTAAAATGAAATGATATTACTCTTTTTTGACTATCAACGTGGACTTAATCGGCAATTGATAATTAGTATCGTTTTGCCAGTGATAACGTACCGATAATATCGGCACGAGAATTAAACTGCTGCACTGTATCTTCTGTCGGGTTTCCAAGGATCATCATTTGGAAGTTCTTTCCATGGTCAGCGCAAGTGATTTGTTTTATTTCGAGCGTGACCGAGAGTTCGTTAAGAACGATACTTCCTCGAAAGTTTGTACCCATATCAGCAATTTCTATTGCTCTTTCCTTCGGGATATTTCCACTTAGAGTCGTCCGTCCAAAAAGATTCAAGAAATATGCTTTAGCAGCATCCGGTATGCATGAGCGGAAGTGAAGATTCAGTTGCTGTCCAACTGTTACGGCTATTTTCTTTGGGCATTGCGTGAATGCTGATAATCCTAAAACATATACAAACACATCTACATTAGCGATCTGACAATGGCATATACATTTACATACAGCGATTTTCTTCTTCCTCTTTTCATCATTATATTCAAGCTTTAATTGAATCACATCTCAATTACAATCCGGACCAAGTTGTTCAAAACATAAAAAAGAGAAATAAGGAAAATAAAAAGAAAGTTCACTAATCAAGTGATTAAGTTTATTGTGCATTGGCCAATCGGTTATACATAATTGGGTAATAGTTTTCTTACCAGTGACATTGATTTCTTTGTCTAAACTTTCGCCATTTGGTAATTGAACCAACCATGTGCCGTTGTCGGTACAGGTGACCGGTCTAAACTTAACTTGATAAGTAGCAACATGTTCTTTCACAGTAACGGATAGATATATTCTTCCATTTGGAGATATCTGATTTGAATGTAAAACCCTGTTTAGTTCTGTTTCGAGAGTTGGAAGTTCTTTTGGGTTTGGGAGCAGAACGTTCCATTGGATTGTTTCGTTTTGTCCTTTTTCTAAAGTATGCATGGTTTTAGTTGCATCTGAAAACAGAATAACTGTGCTGGTCAGATAAGATCGGTATTGTGTAATGTATCGTGATGTAATTGATGGTACCAATGGCATTGTTTGAATTGATAGTCATTTCATTTTCCGTATAAAATTCGAGCAGTCATTATATTAACAAAATGAATTGATCGATTGAACTTTACGCTATAATTTTATATCCTATATGTGCATAGTTTTCTTTTTAGTTTTTCTTTACTCATAATTTGATATATTACATGGTACACATATTCTATTTAAAATGCAAAATCTAACCAAACATATTTTTTATCTGTTGGCGAAAAAAAACCCTAACCCTCCAATTTCATCCCAATAAATAACATTCCTTACCTGTGACATTTACAGATCGCTGAGGAAGGGGGTCCGTTTTAACATTCTGTAGTGACTCTACCGTTGGTTTGCATTTCAGGTTGTCTGTACGTCGGAATATTTCCGCAGTCATGGAACAAGTACACGTGTACCCATAATTTGGCAGTACCTCACCTTCGGAATTAGTCCGCGAACAATTCATAGGTTTGTCATAGGTTCCGAAATCCGTGATATTTAGCTCCAGTTTCATCACAACTTCACCACATTGATGAAACCCACTACAGGTAAATTGCACATACTCTTTCTTGTCTGTAGCGTTCGTATATGGTGTTGTTACCAACATTATTGTATCGTTAAAATCTGAAAAGGAAATTAATTTGAAAGCAACGGTTCAATGTATGTGATTATCATTTCAAATCAAAATCACGAAGATTAAAATTATCGGATTGAAAAATTGAATGGCATTTTCTATGAATATAAATGATGGAGATATTAACTCGCGGAATTAAATTTCGCGAATTTCTCTGGATCACGAAATTCGCAATAGCAAATCGTAGGCGAAAGAACGTTGGTTTACAGCAGCAAAGCCATGATAAATTTAGATTTTCAGGTAATTGAAATCAAATGTGCGAAAACTTTACACGTCAGATTGATCAAGGTTAGTAAATGACATACCATACTACAGAATGAAAAGGATCGTCGAGTTATATGTGGTAATTAATACTTTTACCAACTGATCAAAGTTTCACTTTTGTGATCACGGTGGCCGAGTGGTTAAGAAGTCCCGATGTGACTATTCAATAAACGTATTGTTGGAGAAAATGGCCCAATACACCTCTAGGGCGCAATTCCGAATCTCATGCGGGTTAGTTGCTAGGCACTGACCGGTGGACAATGTTTTATTTGTCGGATACTTCTTCACTATGTAACCTGATACGTCTATAAATGACACTGGGTGTTAATTGACTAATTAACCAAACTTTTTGTAACAATACCTGTGACATGAAGCGACAGTTTATGTTCCCTTTGAGTGACGTTGTCCTTCAGCAGTCTGACCGAATGCTCCCCTTCTTCGATACATTCATAAGGGTGTTTGTGAACGTACACTTTGTTTTTCTCTACTCTGATGTTAAAGCCTTGGATTGTAACATCGGTGTCATTCTTTAAATTGTAAACGATTCGACCGTCACCAGTTTCCAAATGACTATGTGGTACCATAACTTCTATTCTGGTATTTTCTTGAAGGGGACAGACAAGTTCGTTGTGAAGGAATATACATGTCTCTGTTCAGAATGGAAACAAAGTTTTACAGATACTCAATGATTTAACGTAAATGAAATAATTAGATGATACGTTTATTTGTGTAAAAGCAAGTTCTGAAAAATTTCCCTGTAAATTACCTTCTACTGCTGCATAACTGCTAAAAATGATGGCAACAGCTCCAGATGCAGCTATCACGATTAAGATGGCAAAACAGACGATTCTCTGAAATCAAATCATAATACAGTTTTTGTAAGATTTCTTCCATTTATCAATTTCTTTCAAATAGATGTTTGCAGTAATACGGTTATTCTTTCTTTTTTTAAACGAAGATTGTTTTCTCATTTTATATAAAACGCACGCCGGTTATTTTTTTCGCAATTAAACCTGTCATTCGTTTCCCTTTATATTCAATTTTTGATAATCGTTCCGAATTTCAAAATTGAATTATTGTGAATTACAACGTTATAACCATGAATTCGTTGTAAGCTTGTTCATTTTAAATCTGTGTAAGTGTGCACGAAAACCCATGACATATCCTCTAGACATTTCAAGACAATAAAGCAGCATGTTATGGCATGGTTCGAAAAATACGTTTATTTGCATGATAAAGTTTATCATTTTTTCCACATAAAAAAACCATGTAATACCCTCTATTTATAATGAACGAATAGATAAAACTAATTGAACCTTAACAACTGAACTAGATAACAAATCAGCATATAAATGTAGTCTATGTTAAAATCATATAATATTTATCCTCATATATACAGCATGTATATATTTGTAGAAGATGGATTTATCTATTCTGTTTGAAACGTTAAAACATTTTCTTGAAGTCATGAAATGTTAAAGTAAATGTAATTTTATGGTAAGGCTTAATATGATATACATGTACCATCTATCTGCAATGTCTTACTATCTCGTATTGTGTTTTCGGCAAATTGTATACTTGATTTAATTGTATATCATGTGGTTATATTTATATCGTATTTTTATTGAGTGATTGGCTAATCATTATATAATATATCAAGTACATGTATAACTTGTAGTTTGTAATTCACTGTACACACCTACCTGTATTAGATCTCTTCCTTTCAATTTGCCCTACAATATGTAAAACGACATTCCTTTAGAAAAGTATACACAAAGGTATGAAAAGCATCATTACGTTTGTAAATACATGTACAGCTGCATAGTATTAGCTTTATTATCAATAATCACGACAATGGATCATTGGTACAGCTCAAAGTATCTTAGGCGAATCATTGTCTTGGACCATACCAAGTAAAATGACATTTTATATTAATATGGCTTTATTTGTGTCTTGATAAAGGGCAGGTCGCCACGGAAATTCAACAACAGTTTGTCCACACTGTGGGAATTAATTCTTTGTCCCATATTTTATATTAATATAGATATCATGTGATTGTGTGGTGGATATCTTATGATTTAATCTTTTGTCTTACTTTAAATTTATGGTTTTATAGAGATTTAGAAAAGAAGGAAAATACTCACAAAACAATTTGTATCGGGAGAATCTTCTGAATTGTCATCCACATATGATTGCAGCATGTCGGTCTAAACAAAAATAAAATGAGACTGTTTACTACATTTCAGCGCTGAAATGATGATATTTAATTATAAATTCACATATAAGTCTACGTCAAATAAAATGTTGAAACACATTTTAAATTTTTCCAATTGATTTTTTAAAACAAATTTTCTAAGACGAATGGATCCGAAAAATAAAAATCATAGGTAGTTACCACACTACGTCCTTGATATTGAAACGTCGGATTGTCGATCCCACGTTGTAGGCTCGGTGACGCATTCTGCATCTAAATAATATAAATTTAAATAACTACACAACTAATTAAATAGTGAAGTGAAACTTTGCTGACATGATCATAACGACTTACAGCTTGTATCAGCAAACAGAAATACAACTATGATTTATAGAAAGTATAAATGTTCATAAGAATATCAGATTACGATGTGGATATTGTTCGAATCATTTCTTATTGTCATAGAACACGCTCTTAGAGCATCCTTTTTACATATACTCATGGTACATTTCATGAACAAATTAAAAACGGTTCAGAAGAACAAACCTTGAAAAAAATGCGGGACATTATACCAAATCAAGACTGATTTATAGTCATGAAATTGACGAGTAAAATAAACTATAAAGGCCGTCCAATTGTTTTTAAATCCTGTGCTAATTGGACTATACAATGTCAGTTTTGTTATTTTTGTTGCTTTGAAATACGATCAAACCTTTCTATAAAACCACCCAAGGGGATACAAATTGTCTCTTTAACCAACTTGTACTGATGTTAACCACGTGATCTTACAAAGTGGTCTTATTACGCTGGTGTTCGTTCTTTATTTAAGCATTGAACGTCTTCCAGTTGGCATTCATAGCCAATAGAACATTAACTGAACAGAGGCAAATTCAACATGAAGCGCTAGCCGTCTTTCAGTTTGCATTCATACCCAATATGAATGCCAACTGGACAGAGGCAAATTCCATGAAGCGCGCTATTTTGCTATAAATACCAACAGAAAGACGTTCAATGTTTATATGTATTTACACATGGTTACAATTTTATGATGAAATCCAAAGGGATATTACATATATAATGGAATAATCATTCGCTATCGTCAAGGATGGAACAGACATTTGAACAGCCGTTTTTTTGTGATCGCTGGCACGACAATTGTGACGTCACAACGATAATGACGTCATGATCAGCGGTTGAAATTTATAGACTCTATGAATGCCAACTGCGCTTGGAAAGGTTGAACTGAATATGCATGGTTTTATCACTGGTGAAAACATGTAGAGTGTAAATCAGGAAACTAAATATAGAAATATCTATTTAGAAATAAAGAATATAGATTTTTTAAATAATTGATTACTGAAACTAATATCAAGAGATCTTACAATTGTAATGACAATCTCGCATTCATAATGTATATACGCCTATACAATACAATTATCCGTGTAACAGTTGAATTTGCATTCAAGCTCTCTCACGATATCACACAAAAACTTGTATCTCGCAAAAACTAATGATTTTCAGTATTAAACAGAGTGATAAAACAAACAAAAAATACATTTACCAGGCGGTGTGTGTCAGGATAGTTTACTGGATGTTCTGCTCCAAGATCATTAAATGATGTCACCGACCCGCCCTAATTACACAATCAAATCATCAAGCAAAACTATATTTTAAGGATAAGTTTTCATTTCAACTGATAGGTAATGTACTAAATGTCAAATAAAAAAAATAGATGAATTAATGGATAGAACCTCAATCAGCGTTTTTGTATGTACAAGAGTCTGCATAGAAACTCGGAAAACATATTGAATGGTATCCCTTCAAGTTGAATAGACTCAATATAGTTACTGTAAATCAAGTATTCTCGGCGACCAGTTTTGCGTTATCATATACCCATCTACATTTTAGTGCTTAACAGGTAAAACATTTTATTGCACTTAAATTTGAATCTTTTACTCATCACTATACATTTGCGAATTGTATCGCCCGCGCAAAATGCGAAAATAAATCACACGCGAAAGTAAGTTTAATTACAGTATTCATATACTTACTTACCGATACAACAAAGGATGTTGTATTTTCCATCTAAATAATAAAATGCAAGTATCAGTGTATATTTAATGAAGGAAATCATCGAACACCAAAGTAAAATTACGTCTTATATTTACATATAAATTAAAACCATATATTAAGATCAATTGTTTAAAGATATGATCAAATTAAAGATGACATTGTAAGTATTATCGTGTACAATTGAGACTGGAAAAAGTATCATTTGTAAAAATTTGTATTTGTAAAAATTTATTTGACTTTTTGCGTTATCTACCTGGACACGCTTGTCGTCGCCTATGTAATGAATATGATAGACATAACGATTGCTTATTTTGCATAAATATTGAAACATATTCTTTATTAATACAAACTTATTGTGAAACATTTTATTTTGTGTATACAATATTCATACACATATTCGCGAATCGGAAATCTCGCGATCTCACACTGAAATCGTGCATTAATAAAATCATTTTATACAAAGATTTGCGAAATATTTGACAGGAGCTAGAGCTCCTTGGCGTAATTATGCATAATATTGCATCTCGCGGAAAATACAATAATTTACAATCACTAAAAATATAATTACCGATGAAATTTCGTGCTCGGGTGGATGATCGTGTCCCTCCTGAATAAATAAATAAAAGCCAATTTGTTTTATCAAAATTAATAGTTTCGCTGACTTATTGTCCCTGAAAATAATCTAAGCTCATCGCGTGTACTAAAAGCAAATGCATGATTGTAGACATATTTGCAATGAGAGAAAATATGAAAATAAACTTCCTATATTTTAGAAATATCATTACAGTATATTCACATATGCCTCTATATAGTCAATTAGAGGGGAGTTGCATTCATACATGTATTAGCGTAATCGCAATGACGTATGAATACAAACGCAGTGCAGGTTCGGACTACTTCTAGTTCTCGCTTCGATAAGATTTTGCGTCATAAGTTGAGTCTTGACGGATTTCAAAATAACAATAAAGAGTTTTAATTAAATATATGTATTTGACATCAAAACAAAAGATGTGTTCAAGCATTGTAACGGTAATAAACAACCAAATGAATCGCTGGTCGAGGCTACAACCGAGGGGCTTTCCTCGGGAATGTTCGGGGAAATTCCATACAGTAGTTACGTCAGTATGTGTGAACGGTCACTCATCTCACCTAAATATACAAAACATCTGATTGTCGGAGAACAATTCTGGGATCGTCTAAGGGAACAATAGGTTAACAGGTCATGTACAGGTTTCCAGAAGATAAAAAACATTACAGGTAATACCCTACCCGAAACAGTATCATCAGCTTTACTCCCGTCTTTGCATTCAAAATAGGCCTACACACACCATGCAAACACTTGTCTATCCTCCGTACAATAAAATAAAAGTCATGACTATAAAGAATTTAGTCTATATCGCTTTCGTAGACCGACACATACATAACAAACATTCAGCAGCTCAATTGTCATACCATCAATAGGCCTATATCACAGTTACTTTCCTTCGTTGAAAATCAAATATGGCGGCTCGCTCCACTTCGGACCGCATCACTACCCTGACAACGATACATACCGGTAGTTTTTCCGCCTCGCTTATTTCAATTTTTATTCGAAATGGACATTAATGATATATTATCAAATTGAAAAAAAAACATATTTTTTAAATAATTTAAAGGTGTCATTGTTACATTTGAAATCAAACTGCAGCTATTACATTCAACAATCGGAACTATATCTTCGGTCATTCTGACTACTGTAGTTACCCAACTTAGCAACCATCACCATTTTAAATTTGACGTAAAAGTAGCCTTATTTATGTAAATATAAAGATTGAACAGTGTTTTAATTGCGTTAAAGGTGGTATGAACGCAATGGGATACAGACATATTCTACATGTAGCGCTAACGCGCTACATTGAATATGTCTGTATCCCATTGCGTTCATACCACCTTTAACGCAATCAAAACACTGATCAATCTCTATATAACTTGTCTCAACCTGATGTCATAAGAATCAACATTTTGGCAGGTATGTATTTCCGGATTAAATATGATTTAATTGCTATAATTAAGACGGAAAGAACCATAGAAATAGGTCGGAATTAACAGGGATCCGGATTGAACAAGTGTCGGTATTTACAGTGTATACTTTTTACTATTCCAAGACTACAATTAGCATGACTGTCGTAAAAAACAAATTTACCGGAATCGTCGAGACTTGTCTACGCCAAAGTTGATTCGGTCTTAAACGTATCATCTGAAACAAAAAATGTTACTATACTAAACGCCAAAAAAACCTATACACTTTTAAAATTTGTATATTTTTGTTGAATGAATTGTATACTCGAAAACAGAAAATAAAGTCGAGAAAAAAGGATTCTGCGTACTTACTCGCTGTTCCTTTCCAGAAAGTGGCCACTGATTGGACGTCTAAATAGCAAAATGAGATAATAGTTACTTAAAGTATGTGTTTAATAAAGTACACTTTAAAGTTCTATGATTTAGCCAAACTATAAGAATGAAATTACGTTATTTTTAATAAAAGTGATAGTCTGTATAAGTGGTACTTTCTGCTTAGAACAGCATAAAGAGTGTGACGACTGGTATTCCCTGTATAATGTGACCGCGTGGGAGTGTGCCCTATATTATAATACTATCTCACTGAGGCATATCGACAAAGATACCGAAAGGCACACCCCGACTATAAGAAGAAGCCATATCGCCAGGGACACTTAGCAAAATAATGTTTTAGCTACCATTGTCAGCTTGACGTGTTCATTAACCGTGAAGCTACATATATTTAAATAAATTACATCAGCATGATTCTGGCGGGTAGGTATTGATTGTCACGTCATCTATTTGTAAGCGTAACGTCATATGTTTAAGAGAAATCGACGTGACTTTCTCTCACAAAATGAAGAACTCAAAATTAAAACCTACCTACAAGGGAGATAACTCGGTAATATGCAAAGACGGAATAGACTAATTACGAGTCTATAAAAGTACAATAATGTTAGAATAAAAATCATTATTATAATAATTTCGTCATGTTCCTCAAACGTACTGATTTGAAATAACATTAATTATATTTTCTTTCAACATGAGCAATCGCAATAACCGCTTTTGAACAGTATACACATATTTATAGCCTGTCTGATATTTATACTATTGCACAACATTTGCCTTTGATAAATGTACGTCAATGTTCCTGGTTTTTTGAGCAGGTGGTTTCGTGACAGAAGCATGTTTTCTAGCAATACTATATTATCTAAATCGTTTATACCCAGTTGAGAGTCAGTTTTGTTGGTGAAGTGGTAAACATGGGTGATAAAGAATTACGAATACCTACCTCTTCACTTGACGTATTTTCCTTCATCACATGCAATCTCAACAACCTATCTAGACCAGTTGACGCCTTTCTATTGTTTGAAATATTCTGATATTTAAACCTCTTCTCGATATGTTGGTCATTACATAATATCTGTTTTAATAAATGGACGTCAACGGCACTTCTTTTTGCTTGAACAGGTGCAGTTATGTTGGTTTGGTAAATAGCTTCACAAATCAGTAAAACACATCAGAAAAGAACAAAATCACTTTTTTGAAAAGATCACCCTTTTACTTTCAAAAAGGAAATGCCATGTAACAAGAAGACAGCAATATTATGTGACAATGTACCTGTTGTGAGCTGGCACTATCTGTTGAGCTGGAAGGCGATATAGTCTATAAAACAGCAAGAAAAGTTATATAAAAATCACAAAATCGCTAAATTAAGCGATTTAAAGCAATATTTATCAGTATTTTCCTTCATCATACGCAATCAATAATAGCTTTAAAACAGTTAGCGCATTTATAGTGTTCTGATAAGTATTCTGATATTGAATTATCTCCAAGACTATGAGGACAGTATAAAGTATTATGACAAAATGTACCTGTTGTGAACTGTTGCTGCTTGTCGAGCTGGAAGGTGTTATCGTCTATAAAAACAATAATTGATATAAATAATCGTAACAAATTATAATTTCGCTTTATTAAGTTATTTAAAACAACATAATTCAGTATTTTTCTTCATCATACGCTATCGCAATCACCGCTTTTGAACAGTTAAAACAACATTAATCAGTATTTTTCTTCATCATACACAATCGCAATCGCCCCTTTGAACAGTTAAAGCAAAATTAATGAGTATTTAAATTCAACATAAGTAATTTCTATTGTTTGAAGTATTTTGATATTTAAACTTTTCCTAGATGTGTTATTGCATAATATTTGCTTTAATAACTGTACTTGGGCGGCACTGTTTTGCTTCAAGAGGTTTGTTCGTGACAGAAACACGTGTTTCTATACAAAACGTCTACATTCAGTTCTTAGGCAGTTACATGGTATGTTGGTGAAGTGAAAACACGGGTGATAAAGAATGATGGATACCTACCTCGTCCCTTGACGTGCTACATGTAGAGCCGCTGGCACTTGTTGCGCTCAAACGTGAAACATGCTGAACAATAAGAGGTAAAGAAGGATTAAAGTTTGTTTAATTTTATGCTTCAGTTACAGATTATTTTGTGAATTTATATGATAGTACTTTTAGACATATGGGTTTCCAAGCAATAACGTGAAAAACATAATCAATCATAGGGTTGCGGGTGACATTATACATTAATGCGAATAAAAGTTCGGTTACATTAAACACTGGCGAATATGTATGCCAAAATAAAATCTCATCACCTCATTAATGGATTTGTCCGAGTCGCTGCTACTTGTTGAGCTTGAAAACTAAAAAAAAATTCAAAATGGAGTTTTAGACATCCATTATTTTTTTTACGAAAGTTTGAAAATGAGATAAAACAATAATTACCTAGAAGTGCTATATCGATATACTATTAAACTCTAATACGTAGAGTATTTTAAAATCAACGTTATTACTTTAACATGAACAATCAATGAGAATTGATTTAATAGTTACTTAAAATATTATGGTGGACTTGAAAGTTTGAAACAATTTTCAAATGTCAAATTGTTACTTATTTTTCTTTATCTCATTATGAGTTTTCGTTTTCTTGGCGATATTGTTTTATTCATTTACTGTTATTTCCTAATAGCTTCTTACGAAAGTGTCTAGATACATATTAAGCATATAATTAAGATGCAAATACCTCCTCTTTTGAAAAAAATCGAATGCTTGATTGTTTTCTTATGATTATATTCTGATAAGTTACAAATTTCATGTCATATGGTATTATGATATTTTAGAACACAAATCCCTGCCTATCTTTCCTTTCAATGACATAATTAAAAGTAAAATAATTGATCTTTGACAATACATTGCGGGAAGTTATTTAAAATAATAGATTTACAAAACATGTGGCGGATGGTGGTATGTTTGTTTGTTTTTTGTTTTTTTTCTCATTTCAACAAATTTATTGACAAAGATGTTTCAAGTCAAATGGATTAAATAACAAGAAAAGCCTATATAAATTCTCTCCAATGGTGGCAAAAGTAATGTTTAAACTTACATCAATTATAGTTATTATATTTAAGTTTTGAAATGAAAAGTTTACAACAGTTAAAGGGAGATAAATGATGGTATGGGTTGTAAGCAGACATACAGGGGATGATATATAGAGCGGAAATCCGTTCTTATAATTTGGTTTCCGGTATGTGAGTGTGGTGGTATTATCCTATTCACCTTCTCCGTTTAAACTTACCACGTTGAAGAAAGCTTGCCTAAACTTTTGATGCATTTTAAGCTGAAAAAAAAAATCTTTTCAGAAATGTCTGATTAAAATCTAACAATAACGGTTCATGCATTAATCCACCCCGGGAATAGTGTGAGCATACGTTTATTTATTTTTTACGCAACTGCCCAACTGACAATTTACTTTCGTTTTGAATGTCACAATGCATGCCGGAAAAATAGAATACATGTCATTGATTAGTATCTTACAATACAGGGTTTATTTTGATGCTCGACACGGAAAGCCGAGATGACTCGCACGAAAATAAACCTTGTATTGTAAGATACTAACCATGTATTCTCTATGTATTTTATTCTATGTGAAATATAAAAACATGGAATGGTGATTTGAGGAAAGCATTTACAATGATAAATTATCTTACTTAATTCAATTCCGTCTTTATATACTACAGATTTATCTGTCAGTGTTGGTAGGTATCGACTATGACGTCATTATTTTAGTTTTGATACTGTCGTCGGTTTCACTGAAAAATATTCTTCGATAATGAAATAATGACGTTATAATCTTTACCTACCAACAAAAGAGTATAAACTCTGTAATATACAGATACGAGAAACGATAAATCTGGGTCGTTAGATGGTTTATCTGTTTCTCAAACAACTAACGACCATAAACAAATTCTATCAAATCACTAGTACACTTATAACACTTTGATTCATCAACGCGGAATGTGAAAGTAGAAGTTCTCTCCTTCATGATGATAGGAGAAGAAAAAGTGCTCTAAGCAAATAACTGACTTATGGGTCAACTTGATTCGCTTTTGGTCAGCTATTGTTTAGAATGCATTATTCAAGATTTCCTCATCCTCGATGTTAACGATGAAATGTGAACCCTATACAATGTACTTAATACATACCACGGCGTTCCTCTCATTGGGCTGAAAAATGTAAATGGCTCCGTTTTGATAAATTGCTTTATTTCATTCTGATTGTAATTATTATGACTGATCGACTTTGCACAGATTGTAATTATTCTAAATTTCGAAGTATTACAAATCGGATAACAAAATGAGTCTGTCAACTTGACAGGGATATCTCAACCCAGGTGAAAAAATTAACCGGACCTACCCCTTTTCACGAAGGTTGAGATATCTATTGCAGTTGCGCCATTGTCTAGCGCCTGTGAGCTGTTTTACACCTTTTTGTAAGATAGAGTTATCTTTTCCTTGGCAAACACGGGATATCCTCGTGCCGTATTGGAGAAATATAATTCTGCGATTATTAATTTTTTTAAAGCTTTGGTATGCATATCTACAAGGGAGGTAACTCGGTAATACGCAAAGACAGAATACACTAATTACGAGGCGAAAAAAGAGAACCGCGATTTTCGAACAAAAAACACATATATTATGTAATGTTATTTGAGGACCGTGGTATCATGTGACACGTTACCTGTTGTGACCTGCCACTACCTGTTGAGTTGGACAGTGATGCAGTCTATAAAAGAACAATAATATTGGAATTAAAATCTTTTTTGTTTTTAAATTTGGTCATTTTGCTCTAAGGTAGTGATTTGAAATAACATTAATTTATATTTTCTTTCAACATGAGCAACCGCAATGACCGCTTTTGAACAGTAAACACTTATTTATAGCCTGTCTGACATTTATACTTCTCTTACAGATACTATCGTATAATATTTGCCTTTGATTCATGGGCAAGCAGGTGACGACATACTTAACTGCAAATCAAAGTTCGTTTATATCAGTGAGTGGAATGTAGTCTGTGAATGTGTACAATGTATTGTAGTCTGTGAATGTGCACACTGTATTGTAGTCTGTGCTGTGAATGTGTGCAATGTATTTTAGTCTGTGAATGTGTGCAATGTATTGTAGTCTGTGAATGTTTACAATGTATTGTGCCATCTGAAATTAGACGACACTTTTTACCTTCCAAAAGAGAAATGCTTTATTAACAGAATACGTCATGTTATTTGAAGACTGTAGTATTATGTGACACTTTACCTTTTGTGAGCTGTCACTACTTGCCGAGTTGGAAGGCGATATAGTCTATAAAACAACAATAATACTTAATACAGAAATCATACCTAAGCATAGTTTTGCTCAATTAAATGATTTGAAATAATATTTATTCTTTTTCCCTTCAACATACGCATACCTCTTTTGAACAGTAAGCACATTTCTCCAATTCTCTAAGATATGTTACTGCATAATATTTTCCGGACCAGAATAAATGTACGTCGACGTTACTGATTTGTTTGAGCAGGCGGTTTCGTGATGGAAGTATGTTTTACTATATAAAATGTCTATACCCAGTTGAAAGTCACTAATGTTGGTGAAGTGATAAACATGAACGATATAGATATAGAACGGTTCAGTTACATTTTGTTTTGTAATCGTATTTCTATTTGACTAGCGAGCAATGAAGCGAAAACATTATTTGAGTAGTATTATGTGACACTATACCTGTTGTGATCTGGCACTATCTGTTGAGCTGGAAGGCGATATAGTCTATACAACAGCAAGAAAAGTTATATAAAAATCACAAAATCGCTAAAAAAGCGATTTAAAGCATATTTATCAGTATTTTCCTTCATCATGCGCAATCAATAACAGCATTAGAACAGTTAGCGCATTTATATTGTTCTGATAAGTATTCTGATATTGAATTCTCTCCAAGACTATGAGGACAGTAGTATTAAACAAAATGTACCTGTTGTGAACTGTTGCTGCTTGTCGAGATGGAAGGTGATATAGTCTATAAAAAAACAATAATTGATATAAATAATCGTAACAAATTATAATTTCGCTTCATTAAGTTATTTAATACAACATTAATCAGTATACATCAGTATTTTTCATCATCATACGCAATGTAGACATACATTTGTTTTTACGAAATTTTAAAAATGAGATGGAATATTATCAAATAATTACCTAGAAGTGCTTTATCGATATACTATCAAATATTAATACGTAGAGTATTTTGGAAACAAACGTTATTATTTTAGCATGAATAATATGGCACGAAATCAATAGGAACTGATTGAATGGTTACTTTATAAAATACCATGGTGTACTTAAGGACGTTCCGAACAGTGATCGAATGCGCCGTTCGTTCGGACCTCCTCGGGTCAATGAGTGCATTCGGAACTGCACATGAAAACTCTTTTGTGGCTAAGATTATGAAGAATAGCGATTTATATGTTATCCGTCTAACGATATCTTACTTTTTAACATTAAAATCAGGATAGCATAGTCGATAACCGGCGTATTTGTCGATATTTCACTTAGTTGGGTTTGCCGAAAGCTTGATACCGGGTGAAGATCAAAGTTTGTACGGTAGGTGTAGGACCTAGTTTCGACAAACTAGAAAAAAATAATGTTGTCAGATCTTTGAATTTGGCAAGGCTAATATAACATGAAGCTACATGTATGATACGGTCTCGGTCTTGTACTGAATAAAATGAGATTTCATAACAATCAAGTGATAAAACATTTTCTGTTCAACTCCGTTAAACTGTGAATATTTGACACTTAATATACCTGTGTTTTAAGGGAGATGCATAATTAAATCAAGATATTCCAATTTTGCCGAGTAATCCTCTATTATAAAACTTCAGATACAGAAATATTTTCATCTCTCCATCGCCCCACCCCTGCTTTTCGTTCAATTTGTACAAGCTAGTATATTTCATGAATATCGCGTATGTAGATATCTACATGTATCATGTTTTGCTAATTATGATCCTCAATAAGCACTAACACGTTCGGAAAACAATATTTTATTTACCGTATACATGTACGATTAGACATAGGCGTAACTACTGTACTTAGATGATGCATGTATTTCCTGTTTTGAGAAAATGCATGGAAGTACTCTGATTCAGTTGATCAAATACTATCTTACGAAAAAGCACATGTAAGCTAGTGTCAACATCAGTATTATATCTGTGATATAGAAACTAAACATGTACATGTAGGCATAGACTAATTATTTTCCTGTCTACAGTAATCAGCTGAACGTAGTTCGAGGATTCAGAATACGAGATTTTTTTCTTAGGCGTATACTTGCCGTATAGGTTATATTGAGGATCCAAAAATCTGTTTTAGTTTACTTCGGATAATAAATATATATCTACATGTATTAGATACGCAGATATCGCCTCAAAAACATATAAAGACATATAGTTGTGTATGATGACATCGATTTTATCGACATTGTTGTGATCAAGTTGAAGTTATCAACTTCGATCGATGTCGCTTTGTAGACGCTTTTCATCGTTACAATTTTGGCGCCAAATTCAAATTCATGCTTGAATATCTGCCTCAAACGACTATTGAAGCTAAGGTATCTTGACGATGGAAAGATAGATTTGATAAAATATTTAAACAATATAAAATCATGGATTGTCTAAAGGGTAATTGAAGTAGAAAATTGCACGGAATTTTCTATATTCATTTTCAGATATTATATCCAGGCAAAATAATGGCTTATTTGTGTCATTTCTTAGCATTGTATAGCATCAAATCGGTGGCATCGTGACATAAAATTAACAGGTATAACAATTTATATTATCAGACTATTACATTTTATGATATTCAATATATAAGATGTTCTTTATAAAACTATTACCGCTCGATTTCGGTCAAATAATTTTAATTGTGAAAAAAGTCATTTTTTAGGGGGGAGGGGTTTAGAAAGGCAAATTACTCAAAAATTCCGCGGTCAATTTTTTTTTATATTCTTTCATCATAACCCAAACAACTGTCTTATTTTGTGGACCAAAAATAAAGAAAATTAAACGACACAATTTTTTGAAATTAGGTATTTAAGTTGAAATTCAAATGTCAAAATTGGCCCTATTTATGCCTCATTTACACGCATTCGCGTGAAAAATTCACAATTATTGTATTTTTAAGAGTGGAAACGACATTGAGGTCATTGATAGCCATAAAAACTTACACATTGAAGATATAAAAATGTTGTTGTTTGTAATATTTCAGTCAATTACCAAGCTTTGGAAATATGTGTGTAAAATTGTATTTTGAGAAAAACAGATGGTAAAGTAGGGTTATTGAGAGTACAATATTTCCAAAACCGCACGGTCAAATTTCAAATAAAATCCTTAATAAACAGTTTATCAGCCAATATTTAAGTGAGCAAATTTTAAAGAAAAGGGAATTTTTGGGCCTAACTGTATCGAACCACCTTAAAAGGTTGAAACGATTTTCAAATGTAAAATTGTTATTTATTTATCTTTATTTCATTATGAATTTTCGTTTTCTTGGCGAGATTGTTTTATTCTTTTATTGTTATACCTTCATACGAAAGTACTTAGATACATAAACATGTATATTATAATTATGTATATACCTCCTCATTTGAAATATTCGAATGATTGACTGTTTTTTAATAATTATATTCTGATACGTTTTGATCATTTTAAATTTAAATGAGTGTTCATTTTATATGGCATATGACATATTTTAGAAAAGAAATTCCTGCTTATCTTTCCTTTCTATGACATAATTAAAAGTAAAATAACTGATATTTTGCAATGACATCGCGGGAAATTTTACAAAACATATGGCGGATGGTGGTATGGGTTATAAGCGGAAATCCGTTCTTATAATTTGGTTTCCGGTATGTGAGACTGGTGGTATTATCGGGTGGCGATTAATCGAGTGTAGCCTATTGTATACAGTAAGTCATTGTAATATTCACCTTCTCCGTATATACGTACCATGTTGTTGAGAAATTGCCTAAGCTCTTCATCATGTTTTTCAAAATGGAAAAAAAAATATTTTGAGAAATGTTTGATTGACAAGAACGGTTCATGCATTAATCCACCCTGGGAAAAGCGCGAGCATACGTTTATGCATTTGTGTTTTATTCCATGTGAAATATAGAAATATGGCATCGTTATTAAATGTTACTAAATTCAATTCCGTCTTTATATACTGTACTATAGATGTATATGTCCGTGGTGGTAGGCATCAATTATGACGTCATTATTTTATTATATATACTGTCGTCGGTTTCACTGAAAAATATTCTTCGATAATGAAATAATGACGTCATAACCTATAAATACCAACAAAAGAGTATAAACTCTGTAATATACAGATACGAGAAACGATAAATCAGGGTCGCTAGATTGTTTATCTGTTTCTAAAACAACTAACGATCATGAAAAAAATTCTAACAAACCATTATTCATCAATGCGGAAAATGAAAGTAGAAGTTCTCTCCTTCATGATGATATGAGCAGACAAAACAAAACAAAAAAAGTGCTTGAAGCAAATGGATAGGACTCAATGGTCAACTATTACTTAGAATGCATTGTTTTAGATTTCCTCATCTTCGATGTTAACGAATAAATGTCAACCTTATACAATGTACTTAATACAGACCACGGCTTTCATTTCATTTGGCTGAAAAATGTAAATGGCCCTCTTTTGACAAATTGCTTTAGTGCATTCTGATTATAATTATTATGACTAATCGACTATGCACAGATTGTAATTGTTCTAAAGTACGAAGTATTACAATCGGACAACATTAATATATTTTTAGATGAACGTAAGGCTGCTTGCACATTGCAATATTTAATATACTTAATATTTTACGGCATTGTGTGAAATGGATGTTTCAAATATTCATTCTGTGGACATACATGTATAACACCATAATTTGCTCATATTAGCCAGGTGGAAAACGTAAACAAACATGCGTGTGCCTACGCTAGTTACTTGGCATATCAGAAAACTAACTTATCTGACTTCCATTAGAACACGTTTGGTTCCGATAAATGAACAAATATCGGATAAATAGGCAATTAGACAAACTATTTTAATGTAAATGTCATACCAAGCTAAGATACTGAAGTTGTTTGTCTAAATACTGATTCTTATAAAAGCGGAAAATGGCAACTATAGATTTATGAAGATAATAAGCTAGCGTTTTACACAAGATTTGCATATATTCATTTCATTTCCTATTCTTTATCAATCATATTCACCACTTGGATATATATTTCTACAATATTATACTTTTAATTAGTCTTCGATATAAGGTAATAGAAAATGACTAATATCTATATACGTTTCTTTCTACTAACGCCTTCTCTGACACAGCAGTCTGTATCTTTTTAAAAAGATTATCTGAGATAAGAGCCATATCAGTATATGTTCACAAATCAAAGATAATCTTTATCCCACTTAAATGAATGTGCCAATAAAATGATATATCAAATCAGTTCCCTCTGTGAGTTTTTAATCTTAAAATCTTTATATGGATATAGAAATAAATAAACCCACCTCATCGCTGTTAGCACATTCTATGGATGGCTGTAAAAGGTAGAAGAAAATAGAAATAATAAAGAAATTACATCTAAATATGAAAAACATACCATCAAAAGAAATTAAGGAAATAACTCAATTATCTCCAGAAGCATGTGATTATGATCCTGTCTGGAGAGTTTATTTATGACCAAGGAAAGTCAACAATTTAGTAATGAAGGTAAACATTGATATCTATATTTTTTTTACTTTTGAATGTCGTCAATTCGGACACGAATTTGAAACCCCTGTTTAAACGAGGGTCCACATGCAATTGCCATTACTTATCGTCTATCGTAAAATAAAGTATTTTAGAGATGGAAAATGTAAGTGTTTTGGCACCAACAGAGGGTTATGTTTAAATGTGGCATCCCTGTGTGATCTGTCAAAGTTTGACACAGATCTAAACGACAAATCAGCATTTCTATGACATACTGTATAAAATAGCTTGTCTGACTTTTAGTATATCTAAAGAGATCAATTATCGGTACCCAATAAAGCCACATTCATGCTCTACAAATAAGGTATATGCTTCACTGTCAGTAGATATAAATCTATTTATACGAAGTAGCTTACACTTACCGGTTTTTCCTCACTTTGAGTAGACGAACCAGGGGAACTCTGAAGTAAAAATTAAAAGATAATATGTCATCATATGTCAACTTTACCTTTACTTTAAACTCAAGACTAAGGTTTCTTTATATGGTAAACTACTATAGAAGGGTACGATGAAATCTTGACAAAAAAGCATTTGAACCCATGTATATGGCTTTATGAAAATAGAAATTCTATGGAATATCAGTTTTTTAAGGAAATAGTATATGAGGAGAATGGATTACCAACATGCGGGATTCGCAAAACAATGGCTTAATTATTTTTTTCCTTATTATTATTTGTAATCATATATTTGGTAATTGAGTATTAAAATTGTTTCTACCAGACAATACCATACGTATTACACAGGAAATTTAATCGGTTTGAAATATTATAAAGTAGTTGTTTCAAAAGGTGTCGAATAGACACAACCTGAAGCTCAGGAGAAGTAAGCGTCTGCATTTTATAAACAGAGCTTACGTGACATTCTAGTCAAATTGTACCTCAAATAACGATATGTTTGTTTCAAGTGGTACGTTTAATTTGAAATCATACTTAATATCAGCTGATTAAAGTTTTTGTAATGAATCATTATATAACAAAGAATAGCTTTATAAAAAAATTGCCACTCACCTCACTGTTGTAATTTGCACAGGTAAGCCTCGTCTAAACAAGAGGAATTTAAAAATGTAGACATATAATAATTTGCATACGTTCAACAACACGTCACAGTACTATACTTTTAGATAGGAATTGTTGTTAAAAGTTCAATAGATTTAGTTGTCACACTTACATTTTAATCATGCAGCTATATCTTAGGTTATTTCCCGGGCGTTTAGAAATCACGAAAATATAATCGCGATTATTTTTTTCATAAATTTCTCTAGTGGAATCATATACAGAATAAACCCTCTAACTCGGACCCACATTTCTTTAATGTAGAAATAGAAATAGCCTTAGGATGTATCCCTCTGAGATTTCAGTCCCGTTGAAGTCTCGTTTCAACATAGATCAAAGAAGTTATGAGATTTTCAAATAAAATCTATCAATATCTGTAGCAAGTTGTTAGTTGCAAATCCATCAAAAATTTACATTTTTATCCTTAGTAGCTTTTTTTATACGGGGATTTTAAGTAATGGCCCATTTGGCGTCCATTTTGATATTGTGTCTTTTTTCGCTTTGAGTAGAGCCACAGTTTTACCATTTTTCACTGAAATTGTTTTACTTAAATCATCACTGCGCCTGTATTTTTAGCTGTATCGAGCTAATTTTTGCTGTAAATCTTTACTGGGTTCGTGGTACTTAAAATATTGAGCATTAATGTGTGAAATGATACACTTTTGTAGTTTTATTTTTACATTTAATGGTAATTTGAGCACTTTTATTTTTTTACTCTAAAATACTGAAAAATAATAAATATTCAAATGGGGCAAAAAAGTAAGCACACAGACCCCCCGTTTTTCTGCCTGATTTTGAACGAACAACCCTTTCCCCGTTGATATGCAAAATATCAACAAAAGTATATTACCGGAACTTTTTCTTTAAAGGGTTTAATTTGGCAAAAATGGCTGAAATGATGCATTTTGCAGCCCAAAATTAAGGGGTAGGGGTAGCATATGTTGTTATTCTAAAAAAAATATTAGTCTTAATAATCAAAACTGGTATTTTTTTTAAAGAAGACTACTGGAAAATAAATTCTACAAACATCCATACATATCAAACACCTCATTAGGAAATTATGGCTTTAATCTCTTATATAGGGTCAAAACGGCAAAATCCCCATAAAATCCAATATTTGGTCAACTAGGTATCTTTGAGTGACAATATATCAAAGACGAGCACACGGACATATCTTTTCTCTTCCATTTTCTTTTATGGCATGAACTCCTATTTCCAAAAATCTATATGAGAAAAAAAATTTAATACAAGAAATTTTGACTTCTCAGAGGAGTACATCCTTAACTAAAGATTGATTCTTATTAAAGCGAAAAACGGCAACTAAAGACGAAGACAATTGGCTACTTATATCCGCAAGAATTACATTTAATTTTATTTCTCATTTTTTATCAATCATATTCACCACTTGAATATATTTTTCTACAAGATTGTACTTTATTAGTCTTTGATATAAGGTAATAGAAAATGACTAATCTCTATATACGTTTCTTCCAACAAACATCATATCTGCTAATTCGACACCATTTAAATGCTTTGTTGAACAATCAATGACGGGGTGAAAACGTTTCAATTTGCTCTCCACCACCCCTTCTTACCTCCTTATATTATGCATATGCACTTTTTGTTTGTTTTTAAAAACACGATGGTATAATTGGATATATTTTTCTACAAGATTATACTTTTAATTAGTCTTTTATATAAGGTAATGGAAAATGACTTATATCTATGTTCGTTTATTCCTATTAACGTCATCTCGAGTTTTCAAATCAGTTTTCGCTACGCACAGCGATTGTTTAATCTTTAAATGGATATACAAATGAAGTAAAAACCCACCCCGTCTTTGTTAGCACATTCTATGGATGGCTTTTATAAAAAGAATATGTAAATAATTAACGAATTAGTTATGAAAGCATACCATCAAAATCAATCAAGAAATGACAAAGGTTATAGAAATAAATGAATTATTTCTAGAAGCATGGAACTATTATCCTAAATGCCTGAAAAAGCTTATACTCACCAGTTTTCCCTCACTTTGAATAGACGAACCAGGGGAACTCTGAAGTTAACGGTATAATATGTCATCATATGCCAACTTTAAACTTAAGACTAACGCTCCTTTATCTGGCAAATTACTAAAATAGGTAATATAAAGATTATGTATTTACCAACACCCGAGATTCGCAAAACATTTATTTATTTATTTATTTTCAATACTTATTCGACTTATCGTGATTTTGGCGAGATAATTATCTCACTAAATGTTTAGTGGTGACAGGAATATGTCATAGGAATGAATACCAAGTACAATAACTTACATCACTTCCGCTGCTGGAATTTCCACATTCTACTGGCCGCTAATGTAAAGCAGAGATAAATTTAACATATATATGTTATCAATTATCAATTATCAAGCCACAGTATGTTTCCTTTATGCCAAAGACGCGATAAATTGGCGTAATGGTAAACATGCACGGAAATTGTTAGAAGAAAACACGCAAACTGAATGTGAAAAGTACCAGGATATAGCCCACGGGAACCAATTTAAACTGTTTCTTTGATTTTGTAAATTATATTCCAGAAAACCCGCACAGACAGATATAAAATAAATAAAAACTGTAGTTGTTTCGTTTTATAGATGAGTAAGTGTTAATGATAACATGTCCGAAATATTACGTTTTTTACAATGTATAAACTAATATAACGAAATTTAACGATGGAAAGAAATGCTTTATAATTCACTTTTCAATTCGTTCTCAAAACGATAGCTCAATGTGCTTGAATTTAACCTTGATTTGAAAACAAGTATAATTATAATGAAGAAATTAATCAGTTCACGTGATGATAAGGGACATAACTCTTAAATGACTATCAAGACACCCAAAAAGTTAAATTCCTTTAATGATAGTCTACCATTGTCATGCTAGTTATGTTGTGTTTCCAATCAAGTATAGCATATATGAAAATGACTTGATAGACTGTTAACATATAAAAAAAAACTTTACTGTCGAACTATGGCATTGACTACTAAATTACAAAAAGAAAATGTTTATTTCCTTGTACAATTTTAAAAATTATCAATACCAATATATATAAACAATGTATTAAAAACAAAGAAGTATTCAAAGCAAAAGAGTTGACAAAAATTAGGAAACAATATTAAAGTGCAGAAAACACTTACATCTACACGAGATTCCATCACGGAAAGTATAGTGGTATTCTGCAATAGATCACCAACATTTCATTTTAATGAATACGTGTATGCATATCTTGCATCATTTCTAGATTATTTATTATGATACAATACTGTATATTAATCACAGTTGAATCACAGTTGAATAGAAGCACATTATATACAATTGAATACCCTTGTAACATACGCATAAACAGAATAATGACCCTAAGTTTTTTAGTGGATATCATGTTTAACTTTTGAAAGTATAAAATTTGATTCATATAACTCTTATGTTTTTGTATTGATAGGAAATTGCTTCGTTGTTGACCGTATCGCATTGGTAGCTAACTAGGAGCCACTATCACTTGATATATATACTGATTGGATTTAAGTTTTCTCCCATACTTCACAGGGATTTTCCGTGGTTGCTAGGGAAGAGATAACTCTATCTTAAAAAGAGATTGTAAGACAGCTCACACGCGCTAGACAATAACGTGACGTCATCAATACAAGCGGCGTAGCCGCGTCGTGCATTGTCGATCACGTCATCAATTTTGACGCATAACAACGTTCCTGTGATGAAAAGCCCGGAAACCAACAATAATTTGGGATTTTTCCTATTAAGAATGGGAGAAAAATAATCAAACATGGATCTGTCAAGTGTACAGGGATTTCTCAACTCTCATGAAAACAATTGGCCGTCAACTCTCGGCAAGCCCTGGGTTGACAGCGAATTTCTTTCACTCGGGTTGAGATATCCCAGTCCACTTGAAAGACCCATGTAAGATGTAGATATTATTTATTTCTTTTCTCGTTCACGATTCATAAACCATATTATTTTCATAAACAAAATTATAGTTATTATTTAAATTTCCGTAGGGATGGGTCGATGTAACCTTTATTAACGTCCCATATCTTGATATTATAATGCCGATATTTAAGCATTAAACTAACTTCCTATGGCATCTATGGTCTATACAGATGCCAGAGCTTTGCAGACAATCTTCATAATGCGCGCTAGCGCATTATTAAATTATTATCTGCAAAGCTCTGGCATTTATGTAGACCATAGATGTCATAGGAAGATAGTTTAATGCTTATATTTACATTATCAACTCATTTTAGGATATCTGCATTAACATTGTTTAAGCTAGACCATGAAAACCGTTCATCAATGACGATTTAATCCAGAAGATGGAACAGCCATTTTGACGGTGATCAGTTGACGTCACCACGTCAACATTAGTGACGTCATAAAGGTCACGTTTTGGGTGTCGGTTATACCGTCATATCCTTCAATTTGCCTTGGTTAATTTATAGAGTAGAAGTTACAAGTAAATGTAAATATATGTTGTTAAACTACATCTGATATTTTTATACATCACTGTATATGAATATATTATGAGTGGAAACGTAAACCTAAATATGTATTATTGTACAGAAACATATAATAATTTGATCTGATTGCAGAGAAATGGTTCTACCATGTCGACACGCTATAATCGGTACATAACATTTAATGAAAACTTCAAAATTAGAATTACACAACTCCTTTTCAAGTTACCTTGAAGATTTGTGTTATAATGTTCCTTTCATTGTCAAATATTTTAGATAATTTTGTAAACAAAATGAAAGTACAAAACATAATATCCAACGCCACGAACATCATGTTTATTCAAGGTAGACACTGGTAGTATCACCGGTAAATACACATATCGTTTGCAATATCAGTTTACATCTTTTATTGTTCGTGCACATAACCATTAACAGACAGGCTTTGTATACATGTGCATATAAAGTACAATCAATACAAAACCGTTGACCTGTGACCTAACTTGTAAATAGCGCGAATGCATTCATGCGTGTAAACAGCGCTTCTTCGTTCATGATAAAACGGCGATCGTAACACGCCACTTAGAAAAACAAAAAAAAAGAGAAATATCTTTTAATATCAGTCAGGTAATTAAAAAATTCACAAATATATAGTTTTGCAAGAAAGCAAATTACACGCGAAAAAGTTTAACATACGGTAACGCGACATCACAAGGTCATTGTATGTTTTATAGTGCGCATAAATAGTTTCTGCAAAGATCAACAGAATACCAAGGTTAAGGTGTCAATTTCAAAGAATTATCTAAAATTGATCGATAATAAAATATAAACTGTTATAATAAACACTGTATATATAATATTTTATTAGTGTTGTACTACAAGGCTTAATTTATCTGTGACTTTTCATTTATAAATCAATAATATTAAATTATCGATAAATATTTAATATCCATGAAGTATTTTTTTCTTAATGTTTTACTCATAAAATAAGGTGGGTATTTATTCTGGAAATCAAGAGTCTAATAGTACTAATAACTAGCAAGAGTATGTCGCTGTTGAAGATAATATCTAAAGCTCTTTGATATATCATTGAAGGTAACAGAATGGTATGTAACGTCAGATAATAGGTCACTGATAATGCAATTATGCGTCGTTGTGTGATGTTTTTGTATGTGTCATTAGCTTTTCTCAATACGTTTGCATAGAATTGGCTGACTATAAAAGATTAAAAGATTTATGGCAGAACTACTTTTTACAATAAAATAGATAGAATGCCAGTCAAGGTATCAAACTTCCTCATTCCCCGAATATAAAAAAATCCAATTAGTTAAATATTTTGGCACAATATCTAAAAAAAATCCAATTAGTTAAATATTTTGGATCAATATCTATATACTGTACTACGCATGAATCTATTTTTGCAGTCGATCAGAAATCGCGAAAAATTAATTGTGTAAAAAATTAAAAATGGTACATTGGTAGTGAGTTGTTGAAACGTATGAAATGTATTTTATCACATGTTACACAAAATATTGTATTTATTTCACACGATTGAGTTATTTTTTAAAAGTTACCAAAGACACGAGCTTTAGCTTTGATTATTGATGACATTGACAATGATGACGTGACACTGAGGAATAAGTAGTTGGGCTAAAGTTCACCGTGTCAGCCAATCAAAATGCGTACAGAGTTTATACCTCGTGTGGTATAAACAACACGTGGTATAAACAAATTGTTAATCAACAGTTGCAGTGCTTATTCAATGTCATGAGAGTTGAATAATACCGTCTATTGCGGTAGAAAATATATTCTGCCACACTTCACAGGGATATCCCGTGGCTGCTAGAGAAAAGATATCTCAGGGGGTGTAAGACAGCTCACACGCGCTAGACAATAACGTGACGTCATCAATACATGTGGCGCACATTGTAGATGACGTCATCAATTTTGACGCATAACGACGTTTCTGCGATAATGGCGCGATGAAAAAACTGGAAACCAAGTGGAATTTCATCATTTTTCTGCTATGCTATATAAATCTTTCACTCGGGTTGAGATATCCCTGTCCACTTCACAGACCCATGTAAGATTCTATTAATCTCCGTGAATAATTTTTGTGTCAATTGGATGGACAAAAATTATAAAAATAATCGGTAAATCTGTATAGACACTGCACAATACGCCGTTATTAACAGCCATATATTGTATGCGTCATTATAACTTATTTGAGTTTATCTTATTCACCATCGAACTGCATGGATACATTGTGCTTAAATTTAGGCACCCTCATATATTGTGAAAAATATCAATCAATGTAATCTAAAACGGGGATATTTTGTTTCAGTATGGGAAATACTGAGAGATATATATACATGTACATGTGTAAGAAGTAGTGTTGTATTTAATGGTATGGAGTCTAGATATTTAAGCATTCAAGTTTGCAAACAAAAATTTATTTCATAACCCGATGAAATTAAAAAATAGTGACTTCAATGCTTATAATTAATTTTCCAGGCTACTTTATAAAATGAAATACGTTTACACGTACGATTCCATTGATTTTTTCCAAGGGATTATTTTTTCCAAATCAATACGCAACGTCAATGTTTCTATTGTGACGTCACGATAACTTCGGGTTTCCGCGCCATTCTAGGATATTTTTTTTCATCGTGGAATGAAAAAAATGAATAGGCCAATTAGGAAAGCCAGCAACAACGAGAAAATTAATTATATACATATGGACAGAAGTAAATTACAAGGGAGTGCGCTCTCCGCGAAAACGTATCTGGTATTTATTAAGCAATTATTGAGAGATGTTGATATAGTGGGAAAGGATCGATATTAAGTGACACCAAAGTTAATATCCCTGTAACGGGAATGGATAATTTATATATACTTAAATGTTTCACCTTGTTTTCGAAGTTAGCGTCGTTAGTAATATTCCGGAAGTCTATTTACTTCCGCTCTTGAATCAATTCCGTAAGCGTTATGTAACCTTATCGTTCATTGGTTGACACAGGGTATTGTTAACTATGGGTATAAATAGCGAGCGCACGTGTAAATCGTTAGTCAGACGGATGCGTTGAGTCGCAGGTCAGCTCACCTTTCTAACTTTCTCTCCTTTTCTAATATAGGATTTAGGTATATACGCACTTGTAGGGGTATTATTATAGGTTAAGTAAATTGTCCTGTGGAACGGGTCGGGGGTGGCTTATTACGCACGCACACTGTCCCCAGTATGTGAAGTTATATAGTAACTACTGTGAGGGCAGCTTGACATGTAGGTTATAGGGAATATTCTGTAGCCTTTCATATTGTATTTACTTGTCTAATATCCACGGGGTATAATAAATATATGTTAGTTATGTTTATTTTGCCTTCTTGTTTTATGTCATAACTGGTACGGAACCCAGAATACCGAACCTGGGTAACTATATTTGTTCACATCTAGACAGGTGAAAACCTCGCCTGTTACATCCCTACCCAAGCTGAGGATATATGTCTCATTAGTAATAACAATTGTCTACCGTATACGATTATTATGTGTAACATTACAGGAATAAATAGTGATTTTTGTTCTCATCTCATAGTGTTTCAGTAAGCACAGTAAAAGTAAATCTCAGACAATGTTTTTACCTATACAATATAGCAATACCGGAAGTTGAATATGTAGTAGATGCAGGTGTTTTGTTAAACTATAAATTTAACTCATACGAGCGCTCTAAGTGGTACAGTGTGTTTCATTGGGAGCGTTGCACATTCTAGCGCATTAAATCCAGTGTGAAATCTGGATTCTTTTAAAATCATAAAATTTAATGTTAGAAAGATCACACAGATTCATTGCTAAAGTCATATATTAAGATTTCAATAACAGAACTCCTACCGATATATGTTTAGGTTTAATTGAATGGGCCTTCATAGAGGGAGCTATAAATACAAAGATATTATTGTTCTATGGTAGACTATGTCGCTTAGAAAAAAGATAAGTTAACATTTAGAATATTTTAAATATAATTTTATGCGTATATTTTAAGTGCAACTGTTGGAAGTAATTGTGGCATTGTAGATGACATTATGGGAGTTACAAATAAATATGAGCTGACTAATGTAATTAGAACATTCATTGTTACAAGTAATTTTCCGTCTAAGTCACAATGGAAAAAAATTACTTCAGAATTCAGTTATGCGGAAAGAACAAAAAGAGTGGAGAAAGAGAATGCAGAGCGACAGCCTATTCGAGAGATTTAAAGTTATTCATGAGCAATTAGAACAACATACACTATGGCATACTTCAATGAAATACCAACATAGCAGAAAATTTGTTTTATATGTAATGAATATTATTGTCTCGAATTTGTCCAGTGATTGTACAAAATAATGTCACAAATATAGCAAGTTTTACACCGATATTCTAATTCATATTTTGTTAGATTGTAGCTATAACAGTAATATACGTAATAGATTAAGGAGTTCCATTCTATGTATAAATGCTGTTGGTATTATGTGAAATGTGTATTTACACTCTCTTCCGGAAAAAAAAGATCAATTGAATATTTTAGTTGTTGGTCCCGTTGAATACGATTTAAATTATAAAGATATGGACAAACTCAGAGATTAAACATTACTATTGTTTGAAAAAAATGTCAAAATCTTAATACACATATCCAGTGACATGTCTTATATTAAAGGATATGTAATATCCAAAAGAAGTATTTCGATATTTTTTTTGTAAAAATATAGATATATACTAAATGTAAATCTTAATTATCGCTTTACATGTAATATATTCATCCGCTATTTGCACGAATATAGCATGCATGTTTAATTTGATTATTTGTGTAATTTATTCTCTTTATGAAATCTTCACAGTTTTCAAATAATCAGTAACCTTAAATATCGACATTGCACAATACGCTGTTATCAACAACCATATATTGTATGCGTCATTATAACTTATTAGAGTTTATCTTTTGTACAATAGAATTGCATGGATGCATTGTGCTTAAATTTAGACACCACATGTATTGTGAAAAAAATCTCAATCGATGTTATCTTTTTTGTTTCATTGTAAAACAATATTTGGCGTGACTTGAAATTTATGCCATTAAATTCATTATGTAACTTATATATACTCACATCACTGAAAACTTTACATATGAAAACATAATTATAAAAATGTGTGAAATACAAAACATATATATTATTAATTGCGATATTTTGCGATATGACAACAATAAATACATCGATTAGATAAATAGATTTTTTATCAAACTATTTTTTTTTCGAATTTTGTATCAATTTATAAGTGCTGACAAAAAAAACATAAAATATTTTGAACGATATTATACATAAGGTCTAACTATGAAGCCAAGTTGTAGTCCACACTTTCATTTCACATTTGTGTTATTGTAATGTATAATTATAATTGCAAAATGATTTTTTGCGGATTTTTTCCATCATAACTTACATACATACAGGCATACAAACAAGAATGCTTAAGTGCATACATTCTGTTTTGTCACCGATGTCTATTAGGCATAATACACTCTTGTCTGTTCATCTGAATGATTTTCAGAGTTTAATTTATCACACTATTTAATGTTTTAAATAGATTATTGAGGGAAAAATAACAAGCTTTAGTTTAATGTATTGGCAATCCACTGACTCAACGTTATGAACTCTTGTAGTTATATGTTGATCTGAAAGAGACATAATGTCACTTTGTTACTCACCATTAACGAAAACACACAGGGACGTCTACTACAGTTCTTGCTCACGGTATTACCACCAGCTAATTAACAATTTTTATTATATTCTACTTACTGGGTAGATCCTGCCAATAATATGATTTTTTTAGATAGTAGATAATTTGGGAATATGATTATGTATTTACACTTGTACCTTGCCCCTGACGACTATTTAGCGTTAGATACCAACCCGGAAGATAGCAGTGGGGTATTGTACATGATTTGCCCTATTGCTATTGTTCGAGGACTGTTTCAATACGCACACTACTGTACAGGAGTGTCTATTGTATCACTATATACATCAAAATTCGATATAAACTGATTATCTTTTTCTTTTCTTTTTCTTTTTTTTGGGGGGTTAGGGCATTTCATTCATAATTTTGTTTAATACTGTAGTGAAGTATATTTTCTTTGGTAAAATTGACGACCTATATATATCCATGGCAATTTAAGGAGTTACAAGTTTAAAATGGTAAAGGAAAGGTTTAGTTCTCGGAGAAAAAACCTCTAACTAGCGGTCAATACCCAGCATCAGCCGCACATGAGATTCGAACTCGCGACTTAGAGATGGAGGGCAATATATCTTGACATTGAAGTCACTCTGCCACCGCGGTCACTAACCATACGTTTTATATTATAATACCTAGCCGGAATAAACAATAAGATCAGCTACATTCTAAATCATACAACACATCCAAATTGTAATGTTACAATTTAAACGTATTGATATTTTTCGAGTTACACTCTTTGCCTAGAGTAAGAAACAACAGGTATTTTATTAAAATGTGGCCTCGGTTCATTCATAAATAAAGCATAAAATTATGACATTTCACGATGTGAAAATGTTGTAATGTAACTTATGTATAAAGCATTATAGAAGTCATAATATGTGCCTTTGAATGATTTTTATTAACTAATTGTCAAACCCGAGATTAACTTTCGCGGATGTAATCACTTGAAATACCTCATTATAATTAAGGTAGATATCATTTTTCCGGAAATAACGTTTCGCAAATTTATTTTGACGGCGACGCTCTCGAAAGCAGATCGCGTTGAAAAGAAATTTGGTTTACAGTGGAGACATTTAGCAATATAACTTGTATACTTACTATATACATGTCTATTTTTTTTACAATTTTCGACAGAAAACCGATGTGAAGCCATAAAACCATACACAAGCCATAAAAACAAGAATGTTACAGCGGATAAATTCTGTGTTGTAATGTTTTTAAGGCATGATATTTAAGTTTGCTTGTCTATCCATTTGCATGATTTTCACAGCTTAATCATGGAACCTTATGGTCTATAATAGATTACTAAAGAAAAAACAACATGGCTTTCAAATCTTCAGCCAGATTATGGTTATGACGATTGCATATTTTCAAATTACAAAAATCAACCATCATTGTTTTACTTTGTGTTGTTCACGAATAGCGGAATCCATTTTTTCTACTCTACTGCTGTTGGTGCATTTTTTTCTAATCTTCCGCTATTGGCGCTATTTGCCATAATCAAATTGGAAATATGTGTTAGTTCATAATATTGTTAATCGACTGACTCAGGGCGTTTTAATTTCAATTTCCAAATATTTGATTGACAAAAGAGGTTTTTTTTAATGTTAATATGATCAGATATCAGGAATAGCCTGTCTTAGTCTCTCCCTCAAATTACTCAGAGTTATGAACTCTTGTAGTAATATTATATAGGAGAGAGACATACTGTTATTCAGCGTTAGCGAGACGACAACACTCGTCTATCATTAACCAAGCTTATACACGATATTACCGTCAAAATATTTCAACTTTTGGTTTAAGACTTTATTTCTGTTAAATTACCATATTAACATTCCAATTAATGTTAATTTTTAATTAATAGAAACATTAATTATTAAAACATAAATAAATTGTGGACAGGTGATATAAAATGTATTTAGAACTTATCCCTGGAGACCTGTTGGCGTAAGTAACTACCAACCCGGAAGATAACACAATTTGTAATTCATTCGCTATAATTAGAGGGCTGTTTATATGTGCATAATTATTGTACGTATGGATGTGTCTATTGTATCACTGTATATGTCGATGCGATATAACCTTATATTCTGTGTGGTTAGAACCATACAATTTATGCTTGAAGTTTGATATTGTGGTACAGAATTTTTTTTATTATTGTCCTATTAATAACTATAGTGATTTAAAGGCCCATTACCTTTCCGGAGCAAAATATAAAGGTTTCTTAAAAACATTAATAATACCAGAAAATGCATACCAATGATCTAAAATAAGGTTACGACACCAAACATATGCAAGATTGCCTGCGTAATATATGAAAACAGTGGAGAGTCAATTCACTGTTTTGCCGTCTGGCGCAGTGATAGTCAACTACCGCGCGGTATTTAGGACGACGGCGGAAAACATAATACGACCCGCGTTATGAAAATAAACATTTTATTTATTTTAATCAAATCGTTCAGAAGGTGATGATAAATGTAGTATTAACGGTAAGTTAATAATTTTAAGGACTCTACAAAATTATCGATCTTTTTTTACATTCCCATTTTAAAAATTAAAAGCCGTTTCGGAGAGGTAGTGGGCCTTTAAGGAAGTGACATATTTTTATATACAGGATAGCCGAAATATTTAGAGCAAACATTTGGTTTGATTGGTTTATATTAATCACAAAAAACCCTCATTTAAGAAATACCAGGTTAAGATGGTTAGGAAAGCAGGAAGTCGGAGAGAAAAACCTCCAACCAATGCTGTAATCGTGGCAACTGCCTTACATGGGATTCAAACCTGCGACTCAGAGATGGAAGGCATGTGATAATATTTCGGCACATCATAGCCACTTGGCCACCACAGTAACTAACAATACGTTTTATTTTATAAAAACTTATCCGAGATAAAGAAATATTATTATACCACATGCTTATAACAGTGTCTGTGATTAGTTAAAATATATCCCATGGCAGGGAAATAAAAAGTCGTATTTCCCTCGGGGGAAATAAAATACCATATATCCCTTGGGCGTATCCATGTTGACCGTCGATTTCTAAAACGAAGTCATCCTCTTTCCCAAATGTACAACAATGACGGACGAAACGTAAAACGACAATTTTTACTCACCGCGATTTTAAGTAATTTTCACTCCAGAGTAGCCAATCACAAGTTTTTGGTATAAGAAACAAATTTTGTCCCCGGTGACAGTGTGATATGAAGATGTATTGACTCTCAGATGTAATATTTTCCTCTGGTATACCGTTGGAAAATATCACACCTTCGGGTAAATAAACCTTCATATCACACTGTCACCAGAGCCATAAATGCATGCGATCTGATCTAACTTCCGACCCAATCAAATCATCCAAAATAACCTTGTTTATATTTTTTAGTTACACCCTTTGTCTTGACACAAAAACAACAATCATTACCTTGAAATTTAAGATCGGCCCATTCATCAATGGACCTTAATTCACTGATTCACTCGCTGCAAACCGACATCTTTTCGCAGTGAGGTAATTTCGCACTTCACAACATAAACACTTCATTGTACTAGGAATTGTTTTCGCGGCAATTTGATTTTCGCAAATTTTAATAGCTGTAGAAATATTGAAAACAAAGTATATAATTTACACGCAAAAATGCATTACAGTCTACATGATCATAAAGATGAAATACAAATACAGAAGCAAATATAAGTTACGATTGAAACAAACCCGCAAAAATAATTTTGCAATTACTTGCATTGTATAACACTGTACAGTACAAATGTGAAATTTTAGAAACGTTGCGTTGAATAGAATGTCCCTTGCATGGGTTTATTAAGCTTATTTAGCTTATCAGGTGACATAATATATTCTTGCCTCTGATTGGCTACTCACATTGGTACTATTTGAAATTATGCGGAAGAGTGGGCACTATTGAGTGAACACACGTGGATCTACTGTGACGTCACCATTACATAATGACAATATAAAGACGTCAAAATAGTATTATACAGGAAAGAAAAAGAATGTTGCGTTTCTACAGAAAACATTTCACTAATTCTATATTGATTTATCAACAATTTTCATTGAACTGCATCTCGTTAAAAGAAACAAAGATTTCGGTGACGATTCTTATACTTTATTTGTTGTACTTATACAACATAATACATTGTAATTCTTAAATGACTTTTACGACATTCGAAATATGAAATAAAATCCCTATAATGATTGGCTTTGGTATTCATGATAGTAATGTTATGTTTCTAATCAGACATATAATGGAAACGACATGATAGATGGTGGTTGACAATCGAAAAAAATGTCGAACTATGCAATTGCTACTAAAATCAATAAGGTAGATTTCTGTTTATTTCTAACAGTGTGCAAATTGGTTCCAAAGCATTATCAACACCAATATGTATAAATAAGGCCTATAAAACACCAAAGAAGTTCAAAGCAGTTGACAAAAAATACGGAAACAAATTAAATTCCAGAAAACACTTATCACGGAAAGTACAATACAGATCACCAAAATATCATTTTAATGAATAAATATATGCATATCTTGTATCATTTCAAGATCAATTGTTATACAATATATTTATCACAGTTGAATAAAATCACATTTTATATATACATATAAGCACAAACAGAATATTGGCCCTATTAAGTGTTTAAGTGGATATCAATTTTACAAAAATTTTAAACATATAAATATATATAAATCATTGATTTAACTTATAATGTTTTTATAACTTTACTTCGTTTTTTCCTAAACCCTATCGCACTGATAGCTATGTAGAAACCGCTATCGTTTGACACTGTTTGTCTTTAGTTGTTGTGGGTTGTATGTATTATTTACTTTTTTATGTTCATTACTTTAAAATCTTTATTCATATCTTGCTATTATATGTCTGTATTACATCTGGTAATGGTTGTTAACATACATTACATGTATACAATTATGAGTTGAAAGCTAAATATGTATTATCACACAGAAACATATAGATATACACTATATTTCTCTTTGGTTCGACTGCAGAAAAGTTCTTCTTTGTCGTCAAACCATAGTCGGCATATAAAACAATATGAAAACTGCAACTTTTTGAAAATGAGAAGTTCACCACTCCTGGTCAAGTTACAATGAATATTTGTGTTATAATGTTCCTTTTATTGTCGAATATTTAGATAATTTTGTAAACAAAAATGATAGTACAAAAAATAATATCCAACGGCACGAACATCATGTTTATTCCAGGTAGACACTGTCGTTATCACCGGTAAATTCACACATATCGTTTTCAATATCAGTTTACACCTTTTACGTTCGTACATATATCCATTTACTGACAGGCTTTCATACGTGTGCATACAAAGTAGAAACATTACAAAACCGTTGCCCTGTGATAACTTTGTATATAGTGCGAATGCATTCATGCGTATAAATACTGGTTCTTCATCTATGATAAAACGGAGACCGTAACACTCTACTTAAAATAACAATAAATTGAAATATTTTTTAATTACAATTCGGGTAAATATAAATTCACAGAAATAAAGTTTGGCATGAACGTTCTCGAAAGCAAGGTACTCGCGAAAGAAAATCTACGGTAACACGATATCACAAAGTCATCGTATTTTTATAGTGTGAATAAATAGTTTCTGCGATGATCAACAGAATACCATTGTGAAGGTATAAGTCAATGAAAAATCTAAAATCGGTAATAAATTGTTATAATGAACTAAAACACTCTAAATGTGATATTTTACTAGTGCTGTACTACAAGCATGAATTAAGTACTTTTTCTGTGCGGTTCAATTTATAAATCAATACACTAAAAAAGCGATACATACATATGTATTTAGTATTCATGAAGTATTTTTTACGTTGTACTTACAAAATTAGGAGTATATATATTCTGAAAATCCCGATTTTAACATGTACTAATAACTAGAATGTCACTGGTGCAGCTAATATCTAAAGCTCTTTGATATGACTTTTAATATAACAGAATGGCATGTAACTGCAGATAATAGGTTTCTAATAATGCAATTATGCGCCTTTGTGTGATGTTTTTATATTTGCAATTCTCTAGTCTCAATAGCATGGCATTAAATCGTTCTGCATTGACGAAATATAAATGAAGGAATTTCTGGCACAACGAGTATACCGAAAAAAAGGATAGATAGGAAACAAAAAGCCAATTGACGTAATACCAGACCAGGTATCAAATATCCATGATTATAAAAACACTCATAAAAATATAAAACTTTTTTTGGTCGCACTACATTTATATTTGTGTATATGAATACTGTGCACAAACTTATTGTCGCATGAAATAAAACTTCAATTTTCGCGGGTGATCCGAAAACGTGAAATTGAACTGCAGCGAAGAAAATGTTATAGATGTATCGTGTGTGTATAAAATAATATGAGAGTATATATATTTTGCAGGCATAAAAACGTGAAAATGATTCGCCGCGGAAATAATTTCAGTTACAATGTAATCCCCGGAAAATTTTCTGTGTAGTTATTGTTAATTTAATCAGAAACTTTTTTTATCGACGCTGATATCAACACCCAATTTAGGCACTACACGTATCGTGAAAGAAATACCAATCAATGTTATCTGATACAGCGATATCTTGTTTCATTGTAACACAATTATATATGCCATTATACCAATCTATTAATTTAGATGTTGACTTATTTTATTAATATTTCTTAATAAATTGTATGCCATTAAATGTAACATCCGTTTTCAAGCTTTCTGTTTCAAAATATATGTCCATAATTGTGACTTATTCATATTCATATCACAAAAAAGTGAGCATATGAAAAACGTAATTATCATAATGTATAAAATAAAGAAAATTATTATTATGTCAATGATGTTTTGTTGTATAAACCATCTGACATTAATATATTAAATCAATCTATTTTTTATAAAATAATATGTGCCGAAATTTTCATACTTATGAATTCAAAGGGCTTTTAATATGTTTTTCACCAGCAAAGGTTACCTGCATTTTGAGAATCACAAGATTTTCAATGTGCAGGCTTTCATTTAAAAATTTCACTGAGTATTACAAACACTGCCAAAATAATTACCTCTACGGTACAGTGAAATAAGAATATATGATCTGATCAAGGAGCCAAATTGGTGTCCGCAATTTCAGTAAGTAATTGCAAAAGGATTTTTGCGGGTCTGTTTCCATCGTAACTTACATAAGGTTTACTAAACACAAATGTTAGAGTGTATATTCTGTGTTATCTAAAAGGCACATTGCACTCTGGTCTGTCCATTTGGATGATCTTTTAACAGTTTATTTTATCACATTTTGCGGTTTTTAATAGATCAATGAAGAAAACAATAGAATGTCAAAATTTCGGCCAGTTTTGGCTCATATGTAATTTTGCATTTTTGTTTCAATTCATAACAATTATGTTAATCCACTGACTCAGCGTTAAAGACTCTTGTAGTAATGTTTTGATCTGAAAAGACATACTGTCAGTTTGCTTCTCACCATTAACGACAACACACAAGGACGTCTACGACGAATAGAGCTTGCAATCGGTATTTCTATTACCTAATTAAAAAATCTAATTATATGCTACTTCTGAGTAAATCCTGCCCATGACATAATTCTTTTAGATATATAGATAATTTGGTAATATGATTATGTATTTACACCTGTACCTTGCCCCTGGCGACCATTTAACGTTAGATACCAACCCGGAAGACAACAGCGGGGTAATGTAATTAATCTGGTGTACTGCTATAGTTAGAGGACTGTTTGAATATGCACACTATTGTGCATATGTGTCTATTGTATACTATATATGTCAATATTCGATATAATCTAATATTCTTTTTCGGGTTTTTTTGGTACCATATATTTTATAATGTTGATTGTTTAAGTAGTGTACATGTAGTATATTTGCTTTGGTTAATTTGACGGCCTTTAAACATCGGGTAATTTAAGGAGGTGCCAGGTGTTCAGATGGTAAAACATAGTTGGAGTTCTCGGAGAAAACAACTTCCATCCCGCGGTCAATACCTAGCATCTGCCGCAAATGGAATTCAAACTCGCGACCTAGAGTGGAGGGCAATATATCCTGATATGTAGTCACTCGGCTATCGCGGTCACTAAGTGCCATACATGAGATTCGAACACGCAACGTAGAGATGGAGGAACATACATCGTGACATTGTAGTCATTCGGCTACCGTAAACTGTAAAAAAAAATATTTCGCGCCAAGACAAGATCGCATTTTCATGCTAAATAATGTAAAACACCATATAGAACTAGAAGTTAGATTGTTTTCGCTATGATTTGATTTTCGCGGATTATAAATGCTGGAGAAGTATCAAAAACTAAATTGCATCCAAAAATGAAATTACTTTATAGTACATGTCCATAAAGATGAAACACAAATACAGAAGCAAATATAAAGAAATATTGCGTTGACTATATTGTCATTTGCATAACGATATCAAGCTTCTTTAGCATATTCTGTTACAGAATACTGGATTCTGATTAGCTATTCACATTGGTCCTTTTTACAATTGTGATAGGAAAAGTGGAAATAAAGTTCATCTAGCGTACGGGAAAGAAAACAAATGTTGCGTTTCAACAGAAGACAGTTCACTTGTTCTATATTGATCTATCAACAAACTTCATGAAACTGAATCTCGTTTTAAAAACATAGATTTATGTGACAATTCATAACTTTTATATGTTGTATTTATGCAAAATGAAAATTTTCAAATAACTAAGAAGACATTCGAAATGTGAAGTTAAATCCCTACCATTCTCATGAATATTCATGATAGTTATGTTGTGTTTTAAATTCAAATATATCATGAAAGCAACTTGATAGGTGATGGATGACAATTGAAAATGAAACTTTGCCAAATTATGGAATTAACTACTGAATCATTTAAGTAAGTTGTTTATTTCTTTTTGCAGTGTGCAAAATGGTTCCGAAGCAATATCAATAAAATTGTATATAAACAAGGCCAATAAAACACCAAAGAAGTTCAAAGCAATTGATAAACAATACCAAACAAATTAAACTGCAGCAAACACTTATATTAGGTCTATCATGGTACAGTACATATCTAAAAATATCATTTTGTTTTATAAATGTATGCCTATCTTGCATGATTTCTAGATTAATCATTATACAGTATATCTCATACAGTTAAATAGAAGCATATTTGACATAAAAATGTATGATGAAATACCATTGAAACATAAGCACAAACAGAATATTTAATTTAATTAGTCTCATCATTCTTTACAAAAGGTTAAAAAATTAATTTAACTTGTTCTGATTTTATATAAATATTTTCACAGAAATTTATTTCAATGTTGGATACACCCTATCACGTATATAGCTAGGTGTCGCTATCAGTTGATAACGTTACTACTTTAGTTTAAGGTTTTCTGTGGGATGAAGGTATTCTTCAATTTTATTTATGTTGCTACTATACTACTGATATATTTCATCTGATGATTGTTTAAGGATTAACTTGAATAGATTTTTTATGTTATTGAGATATAACACAAAAATGTGAGTGTACTCATAATAAACCGCGAAGCGGTATACAATGAAATTACTCTCAGATTTTTGTGTTATATCAATAACATAAAAAACCTTCAAATTAATCCTTATAATTCAATTTACTAAAGATAATCTCTTCAATATTCAAAATTCATTTTGGGACTCTTTTGTCTATGAAATCATTACGTCGTCATCGCAGTCAATCAGAAGCAACGTTACAAACGACTACGCCATTTTTTCCTTTATGGGCTGATAAAGTGATTTTTTTAGCCAATGACAATGCTTGTAAAAACAAAATTGAATCATATTGATATACATCACATGTACACAATTATGAACTGAAAGTTAAATATGTATTACAGTACAGAAACACATGAATTAATATCATTATACGAATATTTAGTCTGACAGCAGATATTTGTTCTTCTTTGTCGACACATCAAACTTTTCAGTTGTCATAGAGATTTATATTATCATGTTTCTTTTATTGGCGAATCCTTTACGTCATTTGTTAACAATATGAAAGTACGAAAAATAATATAATTATACGAACATCATATTTATTACTGTAATACGAGTAGATACTGGTCACCGGTAAATGCGAAGGTGAATCAAACAAATCGTTTGCACTATGAGTAAACACCTTTTATTGTGCGTATGTGTATCCATTTACCGGCAGGCTTTGCATACGTGGTTATACAAAAATTTAAAAAGTGCAAACAATATAAAACCGATGACCTATGACGTTATTTGAAGATGGCGAGGCGCGAATGCATTCATGCATGTAAATACTGCTTCTTCATTCATGATTAAACGGCGACCGTAACACGCCACTTAAAATAACAATAAATTGAAATATCTGTTATTATCATTCGGGTTAATGTAAAGTCACAGGAATATAGATTGGTATGAAAGTTCGCGAACGCAAAGTACATGCGAAAGAAAAAATGGTTAATATACGGTAATGCGATGTTACAAGGTCATTGTAAATACCAATATGAAGGTTAAAAATATTTATATTATTTACAAGTTGTCGATTATGTATTACAAATTGTTATAATGAATAAAAGTACAAACACTGTAAAAACATTTTGTGCTAGTATTGTACGACAAGATCCCTTTCTGAGCGTTTTATTTACAAATCGATCAACTAAAATAATCGATAAATATTTAATATTCATGAACCATTTTGTTTTTCTCAAAAATAGCGGTGTATATATTCTGGATATCCCGAGTATAATACGTACGATAACTAGTATGTGCAGCTATTGAAACGTGTATCTATTATTCATTTGCACGTATACCTTATTAAGCTCTTGAAACAAGAAAATCAATAACATTTCATAATGTAGTAGTTTACTGCAGATAATAGTTCTCTGGTAATACAATTATTGCAGCGTGTGCTATGTCTATATATTTGTCACTCACTATTCTCAGTAGGTGCATTGGTAAAATATAAAAGAAATTGATATCTGGCAGAACTAGTATACTTTTTACAATGACGATTGATAGGAAAGAAAAGGCCAATTGACGTTATGCCAGACAATTGTCGAACTTCCTCTTTCTTGGAGATAAAAAAATCCAATTACGAAACTATTTGGCACAATATACTCATATGCATATCAAAAAAAGAAAGAAAAAAAAACAAGACTTCGTGCAAATGCCATTCTGTCTTTACAAGCGTCTTCAGGTGAAACCAGTCTTGAGTTTTTTTTTCTTTTTTGATATGTATACCTGTTATCAACACCCATATACTGTATGCGACATTATAACTTATTGGCGTTAATATTATACATTTGCATGAATACATTGTGCTTCAACTTAGATACCACACACATATTGTTAAACAAATATTAATCAATATAATATAAACAGTGATTTTTCGTTCCATTGTAGCACAATCATATTTGGCGTGATACCAATCTATTTATTTAGATGTACACTGTATTTGAATTTTATGCCATTAAATGCTACGTCTGTTTTTTAATATTTCTCTTTCAAAAATATATCTATTATAATTGTAACACATTTTCTTTCAAATCACTGATAAAATGGTACATTGGAAATCTCTCTCTTTTCTTGTCTTTATTTACTTTTTAAAGATGTTCCACCACTGACAAATGGTATTTTTATCTATCAAAATATTGAGTAGGCGAATTTTAATCAGTAACAAAGGTTACATACTTTACAATATTACCATCATTGAAAAGTCTCAGCTTCCTATTTTACTTCAAGATAAAAAAAAATAATTGCGTTTTGAAAAAAGCACGTGGCAATGTGTCCTATATGGAATGAAGTACTGATTGTGTCTACTTCAAAAGCAAAATATATTATTTCATATAGATTTATATGCTAATTAGACACATAATACACTAGTAAACAACAGTTATTGTTCAAATGATGGGTATTGCTTATGCTGTCGGCGGTGAAGCACCTTTAAGTATATGTGTTGTTATCATTCAATATGAAAGATTATATTAACTATTTTAAATATCCGTGAGCAATTAGAATTTGAATAAATGTTAAATCTGTATGAATGTATGTGTGAATTTTGATGCTATGTCTAAATATCATGAAAGTTTTGAAATTGTTTGAAAGATGAAAAAAATCAAAAAAGTTGTGGTCCACAATTTGAAATCACATTGGTATAGAGCATTAATAAAAGTAATTGCAAAGTGAATTTTGTGGGTATTTTTCCATTTAAATGTACAAAAAAAGAAAAATGTTACATTGCATAATTCTGTGTTGTGACTAATGTTAATAAGGCATGATACTCTTGTCTGTCCATTTGAATAATTTTCACATTTTGATTCAAAATTTCAAAATGTTCTATCGGTAATGGCACATGATATTAATATGACTAATGTATTTTCATAAAATTGAACGATACTTGTTTCCCTTTGTGGTTTTCACTAAAAATTGAAAATAAAAATAAAAATGTTTCTACTCAAACGCTAATTGGAGTTGATGTTATATGTCATAAGTAAATTGAAAATTATTATTTTTACAATGACACGGAACACAATATGTAGTTAAAGATACTGTAGTAATGTTTTGATCTGAAAGAGACAAACTGTCAGTTTGTTACACAACATTGACGACAACACAATACACGTCTATCCTACACACAATATTACCGTAAAATAAATAAGAAACCCAAAGATATTCACACAATTTGTACCTAATGGGTAAAATGGCTTATAACATCATTTATAATAAAGATGTATGAAATATATACTGTATGGAGAACTTACCTCCAGAGAGTATTTGTCGTAAACAACTACCAACCCGGAAGATTAGAGAGGCGTATTTAATCGATTCGCTGTACTGCTATAATTAGATGACTTTGAATATGCATACCTATTGTACGGATGTGTCTGTTGTAGCTCTTTATACATCCTAAATGTAATATTTTCTGGGCTTTTTTATGGTTGATACCATACATTTTTACTTTAGGTTTGATATTACAGAGCAGTGATGCTTTGTTTGATAAGATAAGGATCCTGTTAACAACCATGGTTGTTTAAGGATGTGCAAGTTTTTTTATGATACAGGAAAGCCGAGATATGAAGAGAGAAATTGGTTTATATTATTGTATCTACTATAAACAAACTAGATTCATTTAAAAAGTGCCAAGTGAAAACGGTTAGCAGTTCCCGGAGAAAAACCTTCAACCAACCTGCCCACATAGCATAAGCACTCGCGACCTAGAGACGGAGGGCTTGTGGTCACTCGGCCACTGCGGTTACTATAACAATACGCTTTATATTATAATAATACTTAGCTGGAATAGAATTCGGCATCAGCCTATTGATGTCAATGGACCAAATATTCAACTACCGTAAACAAACGTATTTTCGCGACGAAGTTATTTCGCATTTTCATGCTCAGTGACATAGAGCACTCTAATGTAATAAAATGTTTTCGAGGCGATTTTTATTTCGCGAATTTTTAATCATCGGTGAAATATTAAAAAATAATGCGGAGGCGAAAAAACAGTCAATATCTACATAAATATGACATACAAATATAGTAAATATTAAAAATCACCTATTATTGGATCATGAATATCAACTTCCACTTTAACGGGATTAAGTACATTAAATGCTAAGTAATTCCAATGGGTTTAAATAAATAATGAAAAAAACCGAAATCGCCTGGTTAAGGGGCACTATAGGCTCACAATATTGTCTCAAAACATACAACTTCGCATAATATTTACATTAGCAACAATTGAAACACGAGACGCGATCTGATAATGTTAAAAAACAATAGGAATGTAGAATATACCTTCCGGATTTTACGAAGTTGTATTTGAACTGGGGCTTTGACTTCATTTCTTTTTGACTATCTAATTCTTGTTAATAATTAAAAATATCATCTTTGATAGCAAAGCGATATAATTGTTGATGCAATGATACATGTATGTAAAACACACAATATTGTTACCGATGTTATATGGGAGGTGGAATTGCAAATTAAAAAAAAAACAAGTAACCGTGACATGGTAACCAAATCAACATTATTGTTGTTAAAATAAGCGTAATGTTACTATTTTATATATAATTACATATAATGTATGAGTAAAGATGAATAAATACTAATGAATCAGGCATTAAATATTTTGTCAAAACAGTGTTTTAGGCAACCTTCGTATCAAACCTAAGTAACCAGACTTTGTTACGGATGTATGACATATAGCGGCGCTATTTAGTTTTATATGTATTTCATACTAATAAATCGTTATAACTAACCAAAAGATAACATTTATATATACTCGGGTATTTAGTGACATATGATATCACAATAATTTGAACAAAGACATCTGATTCGCTATAGACATGTGCACCGTTTGTGGCCATGGTGGAACCTTGGAAACGATATTAGTTATTCTTCGAACCCCAAAACCTTCAGGTCATGGGTTCAAGTACCAAGGGAGGCGATGCCAGATAGTGATCACAGATAAATTGTTCCATTCAGGATGATATACCTACAACATCTGACACGCCAACTAGAGACAATGCGTTCTATTGTGGTCAATGCAACCATGAAGATATTTGACGATTTATTTAGACTATAGGACCAAATCGTCGAATTGTGTTCGTAAAATAGCGATTTATATATTAGTACAGATAACATAGAATTCCTACAATTGATATATTAGATAAAAAAAGTCTCTGTTTTACTATTTTAAAATTTTGTAGTACAATGTAATGAATTTTTCCATAGCAGAATAAGCATATTAAACATGGTTTATCAAATAACATCCTATACTTTATCATACGAGGTTCATATCGAAAATCCACCCGAATTAATCCATGATAAACCATTGCTTTTGATTCAAATCCAAAATTGCGGCAATTACTGGCTATTTGATACCGATGTAGACTTCAAACTTTTTGACATAAAATATGTTTGTGGTGTCAATCTCAAACACGGTGAAATAGCATGCAGTTTTGTTTACGAAATCATCTTCGAGTGTATAAGACTGTCAACAAGCTATTTCGCTTGCGATTTACTTTCACAAATTTAGCTATCACAGTAATTTCCATATGAACCTCGCTTATATTGACATATTTTTGTATTTAATTTTCAATTTCGCAAGTTAGTGTAACATTTTGAATTTAATGTAATGCTTAATTAAAAAAGATAAATTTAAAGAAATAATTAAAGTATGTAGATATCTGCTTGTTGGCCTACTATCGCTTTATATGATATAATAGAAGCCGATGTTTTAGCTGATGGGAATGCGCAAAAGATCCCGACACCGACATTCGAAGTACAACAGCATTATAATGGCGTCAAAAAAAGTAGTTCGGGTCAAATCAAAAGACTGGAAGAGACCAAAATCCACGAGTGGAATATCATTTAATATGACTGAAGACAAGGCCTTAAAGGGCGCAGCCAGATGTTTCAGTAACCTTTAATTATGCAATGTGAAAAAGTTCAATTTATGGAAATAATGGAGCCGATTTTTCTGTTTATTTTTTTATTCATATATTCTCACTCTATTCTTGTCCCAAAATCCCAATTTGAGAAAAAAATCCACATCAGAGAAAGAAGAATTTTTTATTTCCGTAACAAATAATCCGTTTTGGGTCAGCTGATTATATTTCAAGGTGGTCTATCACTTGAACGCTTGCAAATAAAGAGCAATTGCACTGAGCTTCTGCCGGGTGAAGATTACGTTCGTCGGACCATAAAAGCCTTTGAACCGCTTAATTATATATATATTGAGTTGACTTCAAAGCATCGCATTCACGCAGATGGAATTGTTACATTGGGTAAAAAATGGCGACCGCAAACTGAAACTGTCATTGTGTAGGATTGAATTTTGCAGATTTTTTTTCTTATATTTTCATGTATGCGTTACCTTTGCAGTGCTTCGCCCTTATTATTCCAACACCCATTACATTGATTGATACAATGGTCAGATAGTAGATGTAAATTAACATTAACGTTCTGTGGTAGAAAACTAATAACTTTTTCTTCAAAAAATATTTATAACATGTAAATAACAAAATAACAAAAATATTCCTTTCGCATAAGGAATGTCACACCATTTCCAAATTTCATTTTTTCATTTAACATTTAAGCTTACATCATTTTCTCTTCATGACAAATCATTAATCCACATCCGTTCAATATTAATAAATCCAATAAATCATCATATAACTAAGTTAATTAAATTGATCTTCAGCATTTTTAAAAGAAAAAAGATAAGAACCAGGTAAGACATTTCTAATCGCCTTCTAGCACACTCATCTGATGAAATATCACATCGTACACTCAAATACTCAATACATAGGTCTCACCCTTCTAAAGGTGCTTTTTTAAATGAAATGAATGATGATTAACTGATGTGAGTTCAAATAAAAAAACATGTCTCTTTTTATTGCAAACGCCTGTCAAACTTGATAATCTCCGACGCGCAAACGACGACTTCCTCTCTACTTCACGGTGTGTATCGTGACCCTAGGGAATATTTGGTTTTCGTTCTATTAGTTCAACACTCTATTTTACACCCAAGGTCATTTGAGGACGTATCAAGTTTTTTATTGGAGGTAAGTTGGAGTACCAGAAAAATTAAAACCGTCTACCAGCTAGCACTTTTCAATTGCCCCATATATAAACCGAATGCAAACCAGAGGTCTAGGGCTTGTGGTCATATGTCGGGGCATCTTAACCACACAGTCATCACACACCACATATTATATAAGCTCTGAAGATAATATAACATGTAGAAATTATGTTTCGATATTTCAGTTCTTATTAATAATACGTATCGTCGGCTGGTACAGCGGCACTTGGACGTCTGCGGTTTGATTTGCTTCATCAAGTTCATAGGTCACCTTCTTGACTACGTTGGTTTGTTTGAAAATCCCAAGCCCGCTACTGCGCAGGTTAGCAAATAACTTATTTTTACATTTAGATCACCAGCTACTGGACGGACTATGGTCGTTGACAGTTATCTGTAAAACCTTCTGGACAGCACTGACCAACACAGCTTGAAGACTTAACGAATATGAGATTATCTTGGCAGCTTCTAAAAGCTGCAATAACTTTATCACCACAAGCAATCATCTTGTTTGCGTTGTAAGGGTGCTGGTAGTTGCAGCCTTGATTCTTATCCTCGCAAAATGTTTCTGTGACAGGAAATCATATCATGGATTTAGTAAACCAATATCTCTTTATGATTGCTTTTTATAATTATTTATATATATAACGTATATACGTATATAGAGTATATTACATTGCTTCCTTTTGATGTTTTATTTTCAATCAATTACTTCAAATATAATTTAAAGGTAAAACTCGTTGATTAATAATGTTAAAAAGAATTTTATCACAATTACATTTCATAACGATTATAGCGACCAATTCTGTATAAAGACTACCTGCTTATCAATATCGAGTTCGTGCGGTCTCAAATGCATGTATATAGCAAGCAAATACGACTCACCGAGTACAATACGAATCTTTTGTTTTGCATAGACAGTTCTCCTAATACCTTCGTCATCAATAAAGCTGCTACCAAGTAACAAAGTTGTATCGTGGTCAGCCATGGAAAATCTGGGGATAGGAAAACGTTTGGCTGAACATTTTCTCTCCAGTATATACATCCTCTATCAACTTAGCAGGTGATATTTCATGCGTTCCGTTGGTATAGATTGTGTAGTTTTGTGGCCTGCAGCCCAAGTGGATCCGAAGATTGACAACAGCTTCCTTGTTTCTATGAAATCGCCTCCCGTAGAAGAATTGCAGTATCGACCTTAATAAATTTTGAAAATTAGTATGCCTGTTATTTAGGATTATCATGCAGCAATTTACGATAAATATTTAATTTTATACCTTGCGATTTTGACAGTGAAAATGGAATATCAAAACAAGTTACCTTTAAACAAGTTTATGTCTCAAATAGTATCTTACATATTTTTGAAGAAAAAAAAAAGTAATATTTCATTATTATTTTATTATTTTAATTATTTCTGTAACGATGATACAGAACTGCGCCAATTTATTTTCTACATATATTTTATATAACTTACAAGTGTAGTTAGTAGATTTTATCATGACTGCGTGAATTCATCACTGCTTTAAACTGTTAAAGACCGCGATCGCCTTTGCATTAAATAAAATTCAATTGCGCAAAAAATCACGAGGACAATGTGCACGTATCGTAGCTTTTACATACCTACAATGCTTGCGATTGACGTAAAATGCTGCAGAGCGGCTCCGGTTTTCGATACCAAGATCATATTGAATTTCTTCTCGTGGTCATCACACGTGAGTTTTCCCATTGTTAAAGTGACCAACAGTTCGTTAAGATCAGTGGATGCCTGAAAATTAATACCCTTTTGGTCAGGAACGTCAATGACGGCATCCGTCCGAAGTAAGCCACGTTTATTGATCCTTCCATAAATATCTACAGAGTAGGTCTCAACTGCATCAGGTATACAACTGATGAACTGCAGTTCCAGTTTCCCATTCTCGTTGTCTTTTAATGGCACTGTTAACTGCTCTGGACAGGCTGTGAGATTTGGTATCCCTAAAACAAGCAAAAGAGAATTGTACTTGTAAAACCAATACATTTTTGGTCCTCGTAGTTTTGTTATTTGCTTTTAAGGTATTATTCTTGCGTTAAATAATCAAAATCGAAATACTATATTACCCTAAAATCCCAAGACAAGCGATGAAAGATATTTTGTGCTCGTTTTTTTTTCTTCAATACTTACCATCGACCTGGAATTGTTTATTTAAAGTGTCACCATTTTGAAAATGTAACATCCATTTCCCGTTGTCCACACAACTGGTTGGAGTTAATCTGACTTCACATGTAGCAATATTTTCCACAACACTGACATCAAAGTGGAATCTTCCGTTCAAAGAAGACCGATTTGGACGGAAAATCCCGTTTAGTTCTGTTTGTAGCTGATATACGTCTAATGGGTCCTTCACATGCACGTTCCATTTTATCGTCTCATTTTTTTCCTTTTCCAGACGGAATTTCGATAAGGTTGAATCTGTAAAAAAGAGAAAAAATGAATCCGCATAACGATAACAATTGTTATTTTTAAAGTTCAGGTATCACTTTGTGTTGATTGCTTTTTATAACCAGAATACTTCCGCGTAGGCCGAGTAGTTAAGATGTCTCGACATATTACCACAAGCCCTCCATCTCTGGGTCGCGAGTTCGACTTCCATGTGGGGCAGTTGCAAGGTACTGACCACTGGTCGGTGGGTTTCCTCCGGGTACCCCTCCAACAAATAACCTGGTACGTCCTTAAATGACCCTGACTGTTAATAGGGCGATAAACTAATAAACCAAAACTTTAGTCCTTCTTTTGATTTGTATTAATATTTTATTAAATACAGTCATTCTTGTTTTGAAATCTACATAAGTTCAAACATAAATGTATTAATTGATTAATATATGCTGCATGCGATAATGCATTTCTCAGGATAATTCTTGTATCTGTAATCAATTCCAATAGTAGTAAATATTTTTATAATGAATTAATTTAGTAATTGCCCCGATCATTTAGAATCTGCTAATATATATCCCTGTCGATATACATTCATATATTTTCAATATATAATTTGAATAACCTAGCCGTTGAATTTTTTCTAAAAACTCATAAACAAGGGAAACTACAAACATGTCAACTTAAAATGTTACCGTCAAATTCGTCACAAAATAAAGAAGGCAAAACTACTATTTATTATCAAAAATCACCAAAACACACATTGTCTTAAACTTAAGATGAAAACTATCTTACTTCTGACATTCACGGACTGTGTCTGAACGGAGTGTGGTGTGGTAGACTTAAGCGAGTCTGCCGTAGGCTTGCATCCTAGTTTGTCTGTTCGTTGAAAAATTTCTACAGTCATGGAATAAGTACAGACGTATCCATAATTGCTCAGTAGCATGCCTTCAGAGTTTGTCCTGGTACAGTTCAGTGGTATATAATAGGTGCCGAAATCTGCTTTGGTTAGTTCCAATTCAATAAGGACTGTTCCACAACGATGATATCCACTACAGGTAACTTGTACATAGTCTTCCTTGTCTGTGCCGTTGGTATATGGTGTTACTTCGATATTTATTTCGTCGCTATAATCTGTATATAATGTTTAGGGCACACATATTACATAATTAATTGAAGTGAATGGGTCATTTCGTATGCGATATTTATTTCGTCGCTATAATCTGTATATAATGTTTAGGGTACACACATTACATAATTAATTGTAACGTCGCTTCGGATATAAAGACAGACATAGAAAGTGTGCTTAAATGAATTTTGAATTTGAATATATGATATTTTGTAGATTAGATTGTATGGAATAGTTTTAACTTTCTTCTTTTGTTCTGTAATGACAAAACATATTACTGTACTCTCATTACAGATTGTAAAAGATATTATGTGTTATGTCATATAGCATGTATTGAGCGTTTCTTTTCATAGAAGAAACATTACCTCGTTTTTCGTAATGAAGAGAAAAAATATTCATGTATAAAAAAATCTACTTATTTATTTCTGGTAATTTTACCTTTCACTTTAAGCGACAACCATGTTTCATCCACTTTAGTGTTGTTCTCTTTTGTAAACGTAATTGGTTGATCTTCTTCATCAGCACATTCTGGGGGTTCCTTACGGATGATGATCAGGTCGTTCTTCACCTGGATATTGTATCCATCGACTATGGTGTCAGTATCGTGCTTTAAATCAAAGGTAACTGGTCCATCACCGTTTTCGAATTTTTTTCGCGGACTCCAAATATTAACCCTGGAGTATTCTTCCGTGTAAGGACAAACGACTGTGTTGGGAAAAGGCCGGCATATATCTGTCAAGAAAACAAAGAAATAATCAAAGTGCAAAGTGCATTGTCTTAATTGGAATAATGTGATATCGCTATTAACATCCTTAAACAAATTTTGTGTTAATCCATTACTTTAGTAAACAAATAGACATGAAAGCGCTTATTACAGATATTAAAGTTATATATATGTTGTTATTATGGTTCGATTACCTTCCTCCGTCGATGACGTCACATGGTAGATAACCCCAGCAGCGATGGCTAACACCAGCAGGAAACCAACGACTATCGATATCTAAAAAAAGATGTTTAGGATAACAGAATTATATGTTGATTTATCTATATATAGCTTCCCAAATAAGGCATATCTTTCAGGATGCTTAACCGCCGACAGAACATAAATAATTTTTGTATAGTAATTTGTGTTTAATCGTGTGTGTATATGTTTCTATTTAAAACAAAAATGCATATAAAATTATGTGTTTTCACTTCTGGTCTGCGCAATCAATATCTAATTCCATATAAGTCATGGTTTTCTTTCCGGGGTGAATTTAATTAGTTTAAATAGCTTATCAGGTAACAGTTCCTTTATACTTACCACAATTCTTCTTTTTTACAGAAAATACCATTAACCGCACTGTTGAAACAGTGTAAACGGGAAAGCATTGTTATAGATAATTAATCGCTTTGTTTATCAATTATTAAATTTTTATTATTATAATCAGTAATGTATTTTTTTTTTCTTATTTTCAGGTGACTTAAAAGAAATATACAGTATTGTAACAGAGTAATGTTTATAAATAAAAATTGGCTTTGACTTTGGTTTAATTAGTCCTATTAACTTTTAATTTCGTGGCAGGTATGTTGGTGGAGGAATGTCGGAGAAAAGCCACCGAGAAGTAGTGTTAAACCATTGTAAGTCCGTATTGTTTTCAAAGTGGGTTGTAACAGACCGGTCAGTAACCGGCAACTACCCGACATGGGATTCGAACAAGCAAAGGAGAAGTGGAAGGCATGTGGTAATATGATATCTTTTTTTAAATCTTTATTACGTAATTTTTCGTCGGGACATATTAATGACTCGGCCCCATTTTACTATGTTTTAGGTTTAGCATTAGATGTTGAATATTAAAAATCATATTGAAGAGATTGATAAACAAATGATAGTGGGTGTTACTTACCGCATATTGCCGTGGCCTAGTGGTCTCTGCCCTCTTAAAAAATTAAATAAAAAAAATGAATAGACAATTTATACAGTTAAAAATAGTTTCTGCTCTTTTTTTGTTTTGTAATGTCTTTTGTCAAAGCTAAGCTGGTGTACTTAAGTGATTTGAACCGGATATGGTATATTAACATATTGATTTCTATAATTATTTATATTATCTGTTACTGTTTTAATTCATGTTGTATAAATTGACAAGAAATATGCGCTTATGTATGAAATACTATTCATTAATCTTTTAAAAATAATTCACAAAAAGAAACAGTGATATCATACACTCATTTAAAACCACATAGAAACTTACTTCTACAATTTGACCTTCAACGACAGCCTAAAATGAATCAATTACTGATCAATTTAATATCAATTACTTATCAAAACATATCAATTACTTATAAAAACATATCAATTACTAATAATTTAATATTATTTAATAATCAATTAATATCAATTCATAATCAATAAATATTACTTAAAAGTAATTTTAATAATAAATTCATTTCATTAAATAATCAATTACTATCAATTAATAATCAATTTATATCAATTACTTATCAATTTATATCATTTAATATCAATTACTAATCAATTAATATCATTTAATATCAATTAATAATCAATTAACATCGATGCATAATCAATTAATAATATAATATACCAATTTACTATCATTCAACACAGTCTATTTTGTAACGTTGTCTGGCTTTTTATAAAAATCATTATATTTCACTTTTTACAATATATTGTAATAACAGCCGTCTGTAGCAAATTGCAGTTTTAGATAAATTCAAAAACGAATTTTTAAAAAAACACCCGATTGATACGCAGTGATACAGTGACTGGTTGAAAACAGGAATTTCCGATTTTATTGCTAAAAATGTCCCTATTGAATTTAATGTAACGCGTAATTCTGTCAAATGGGATACATTTGTTTTGACAAAAGTTCCTAAACATTATGTGGGTAAGGTGAATTATGTACATTTTGAAAAGACTGAAGCAGAAATACATACATATCCCTCGGAGTGATGATCAGTAGTAGAAGAAGATGGTGATTCCTGCATAACCAAAATACAAAACAGGATAAAAGCTACCTAAAAATTAGTTAATTACTTAATTAAACACAAAGAAAGAAGCAACAAAAGGAATCGCTACGCATATAACATAATCCCACACTAGGATAGATAAACATATTAATAATGCATCGATACTTACGTATGAACCACTGGCATCACTACCACCACTTCCGTTAATCGTATTCGACATGGCCTGGCAGAGGAATATGATAAAAACATGTTATTGTTCTTAAAATAAACCGAAACGTGTTAATTTTTGGAATATGAGCTTTTATTGTTCATTCATTTCAAAATTTATAACTTTATGAATTGCTGTTATTCAATGCTTGTTTATGAAGAATTTAAATCATAATATAAAGAAAAGTCAGAAACTGAGACGTGCAGGATAAAAAATACTGTAAAGAAAAAAATAATGATAATCCCAAATAATTGCTAAACAAACTTTCACTCCATATAAAAGTTTATGTTGTCACTCTACTGACAGCATGCTCCGAATTCTTTGTCCCAGTTACGAGAGCTGTGGATTTTTCATGCTGGAGACCCGGGTTCGATTCCTGGTCGGGGCACTCGACAAGAATGTGTGTTTCCTTTTCTTCTACACTGGTCTGTGTTCCCAAGGCTACTATATATAGGTGACATGGTAATTGAGAGATAGATGGCTGACTTATGTTCGTGTATATTTTGTGACTAGGTGCTTAACAAGAAGTGAAGTTTCATGGTTTTTGATTCATTTTTATCATTCACACGTTTGTCTTATTGGAGCTACATAAAATGTCTAAGCATAGATTTAACAATTAATTTTATAACCCTATTAAATATGAATGCTTTTTATGTTTGTTGTTGTGGTTTTTTTTATTAATTTTTATTAATTATATAATCATTCTGTTTTTGAAAATTTAGAGGAGTTATCTGCCCTCGTTGAGAGACAAAACATGTTTATTTGGACGGGCGTGACATCATACTTTTAATTTCGCCCAAAACGTATAGGCGTTGCAATGGATAGCCATCCGTATCAAAATAAGCAAATTGGGATAAGATGTGATAGTATTGCTAACAGTATAACAACATTGTCCCTTGGTATATACATTGTATATACACCTGACTAATGAGGGCTGCGTGTGACTCCTTAAGCTGTTTTGTTAACAGAGTCCTCAATAGATTTACAAAACATATGTATGATAATATCTGGCTTACAAAAAAGGGCTTGTCCTGTCGGACGAGTCGTTTGAAGGTTCTAATACAACACTACTTCCTCATTCCTCCTATCACTATTACAATGCATGTGTATGACTCCGTGCAATAAGTGTCAACAAGCGTTGTCGACTGTATGTATTACGTGGAATCTATTAACAGGCTGTATAGTACTTCATATATGTATACGTTGTTTAGAAGTAATAGAAAAACGTTTTCGTTTGTTTGGATAATACAAGCTGTTTGACTCATAATGAAAATGCATGATTCGTAAATAACTTTCAAGTATCTATATACAGATATGTAATAGAACAAAACGCCACTTTCTCTCAATGAATTCAAACCATTAATAATTAAAATCCTAGATAGTTTCTTTGGGAATCGACAAAATTCATTTTCGTACAGTTTACCGTCAAACTTGACATCAGAGGACCCAGAAACATTTTTTTTCTTTTGAAATCAAATGGCCTTTTTACACGGGAGGCAGTGTACGGTAAAAAAAAAAAAACAAAAAAGGTTTACCAGGAAAGAGTGATATACCGTATTCAGAGTGGCTCAGGATATTAAAACTCCCTTCAGTAGCATACAGACGGATTCGCAGAGATATGATTGAACTTTACAAAATTTCAAGTGGCATACATGATAAAGCAGCAGGTCATGAATGACTTTTTGTTTAGAAGACCACGGATATCGAATTAGGAATAATATGAAAATAATTAGGGTGCAATGCGGAGGTCGATTTGCTTTCCGTTACCTCTTTGATATGCAGATGATAAATTGGATATATTTTCTACAGTCAAAATTGTACACAAATATAAAAAAACTGCCATTTAAATATCATTGTGTATCTTAAATTTTACTTTATGTGTAAAAAATGTAATTGAAGATTGATTCTCGAAAAAAAATATGTTAATATGTTTTTGTTTTAAAAGCCGAACAGCTTGTTCGATTTTGATTGTGATCGTTGAATTATCGCGCTAGTCATTAGAATCATTGACATTAGTGTCTCTGCATGCTCATGGACTTCGGTTGATCCTGAAAAATTACATTGTTTCGAAGAGGTATGGGCTTGGAAAATTAACGAAGAAAGTTTACAATATTTGTGTGGGTTATATTTACCATCCTGTATTTTGCCTTAATCGACAATTTTTTTCTTTCTTGGGATATTAAAAAAATGTTTCTCCGTTTAATTCAATTTTCCAAATAATTTAATAATAATGCAAATCGGAGTTGTCCTTCTACAATTGTAAGTAGGCGATAATTCCATTCAAGGTTTTCTAGGTACCAAATCCATTTTTTCCCAAAAGTTTTGATAATAACTGCGTTTGGTGTTTGTAGATGGTCGGATTATATTTTTCGACTAAAGAAAAAAAAAACGTTTAACAAGTTTCAGTGAAAGACACATATCCATGGTTGACGCCACGCAGACAAACCTATGAGATGATTCAAATCATAGTCAACACACAATTACAAAAATATGTCCCCTGCGAAGAGACTGTAAGGTTTTTCTCTGTAATAAGCATTCCTATGGCTATTTATTTTGAGAATCACATCACGAAATATGTTTTATTTTTTGAATATATTGACTGAAGAAATAAAATAATAAACTAGACCGGATATCACTTAAATTTCGAGGGAACAAAACACCATATAAGTATTTTAGTATATTGGTAAGGGTATCAATTCATGTGTAGTGGTATCTTTCGATGCGAAGGAGTAAGATCGAGAGTTATGTTTCATGTTAATGTAGGATCTTTAAGTGTTTGTGGAATTATAAACGTCAGCTGTACTTTTAATAATCATTTTGCCCTAACCATTTCCAATTGGGTCACTGATATTGTTTGGCTTGGGAATAAGGTGAGATCAGATCGACGAATCAAGTTATATCTCCAAAACCATTTAAAAAAGAGAGACATTATACTTTTTACATCAGATACGAAAAGTTTTTTCGGAGAAATTTTTCCCTGTGATACGGTATTTAATTCATGTGAAATGGGTGTGGCTGTTGCCTTAAATCGATACTATAACACATTGCACTAGACTTTAACCGCAATGAATGAATCCTTTTATCCTCCACAGTTTCAGTGTATTGACAGCTCGTATGATATCCAAAAATCTTAATAATTAGGTAACTGTCACTTGCTTTTATGCAAAAATTAATAAAACGCCATTTTCACTCGATATTTTTTCAATTGTTTATATAAGCAAACCTTAAATACTGTACCTAATTCACATTTCCTCCCATGCCATTGATCACTGTTAATACCAATGGTGATATCAAATGGTTAACATATCACCACAATATGCAAGGAATAGTCAGTCGAAAATATTATATTTTTTTACTCAGGGGTCGCATAGCGGTCACACACATTGAAACTCTCGAGTGGCATTTGTTACTAAATATCGTCTTAGCGAAATGATTTATCGCTTTCTCCAATTTTACTTTTAAGTTTTTCTCCGTGTATATATTAATTGAAAATCGTTCCAATGTTAAAGCAACCAAGCTGAGTTTATCGGTTTTTGAAAAGGTCTGACCTCACACATCGCTTACATTGACGGAAATTTATTTCTATTAAAAGGAGTGTGTTCATTGTATGATTAAAAGATTTGTAATCAGGCCACAGGTGTGTTTGTCTGTTTTGCGTCCGCCGCAGTGTTGGTAGAGTTTAGATCGCATGAATGGACAATATAAGTAGAAAACAAACAAAAACATTTTTCGCTGTGTGCGACAAGAAAAATGTTGCGTCCTACCAATCCCAAAGATGTCTTATGAATGATACACAAAATTATTTTAATTTTAATTAAAGTTTTAAAGACAAAAATGTACATTACCCATGACATCAATTTGAACGTATGCATTGCTATTATGATAATACTTAAGAGATATTATGTAATTATTTAAGGATTAACTTGTGAATAGATGTATAATGAGAATACACTCCGATTTTTTTATAGCTCCATAACATAAAAAATATATTTAAGATAATCCTTATAATATAATCGTATTCTGTTCAATTTCAATTTTAAAGGACTCTTGTGCCGTTCTTTAAACCAATCAAAGACGGCGTTATATTTTGTAATGCTTGTTTTTGTATGATAACATAATTTTTAAGCCAATCAAAATACTCGTTACAAGCATAATTGTAAATGTTTTTTTTTCTTTCTTGCTGGTAGTTTAAGGAAATCAAATGGGTGCAAAACAGACCTTATGAGCCTGTAGACACCAGCTGTTACTGTAAAACGTGATGGTGGTATAGGGACAAACATGATCTCTTACAATATACTTGATATATTAGGCCACAAGTATGATTTGTTTCTGTTTTGTGTCCGCGTGCTTGTACATGTTACGATTTTAGGTCACAAGAATGAAAACATTTAGGAACCTAGCAAAGAGATATTAAAACATAACTAACCTGTCATGAATATCATTAGACATACGTGAAATAACACTATTATGATGTCACAGGTAACAATCGTTGAATGATAAGTTGAACCGTAATCCATTCAATATCCAATATCTTTCTCCGACAGAAAGATGCCGCATTACCTTCAGATATATAGTATTTATATCTACTCGTCGAATATGTATTTGGTCATTTTAATGTGCATTTTGTCCCATGTCTATCCAATATCAATTTTATAACGGTAGAAAATAACTTTTATCTATAACAAAATGCTTAAAAGATGCACCACCGCTGACAGTGCATAAACGATACCAACCATTTGAAGATTGAATGGTTTTTAAAAGTGTAAAAATGTGTCCACTTAATGCGCGAAAATGCATATGAAATAATTTATTTTTCTTTTGGTGCATGCACAATCAGTACTTATTTCCATATAGGGCATAGAGCCGTAAAAATCTGGGGATGTAATTAATTATTTTTCTTATTTCTGTCTTGAAGTAAATTAATATGCTCAAACTTTTTAAAGTGGTAACGTGTTAAGTAAGTAACTTTTGAAACTGAAGAAAAATACTGTTTCGTCTTCTCCTGTTTTCGACAGAAATAAAATGTTATTCGTCTGCGGTGGAGCATCTTTAAAACACAGCAGTTTTTGCTACTATGTGTTATCTTATTTTGACTGTCGATAAGCACATTTTGAGCAATCGAATACCCCGTGTTCCTCAAATTATTAACCGGGTCCCCTACAGTTGAGAGGTTTTACTGCATATAAAATATCGTGTTTCTTCTGACATCGCAATTGGAATTTTATTTTAGAGAAAAATCTACATGTAGCGATTTGAACACCTCAAAAGCAAGCATAGTTCTTCAGTATGTGTTTTTCGTCTAGCTAACTGGTAACTTTCTAAACTCAAAAGGACGATAAACGAAAAAAAAAAACAAAAAAAAAAAAAAAAAAACATAACTATGGCCTTAACGCCAAAGATCAAGGTCCGTTGTTCATATGATGACTAGCTTTATTATCAGTTTAACGACGATTTTCTAATCAAATTAAAATCATTTATAGTAATATTATTTAAACAATATTTTACAAGCTTCTTGAGAACTATATTTCTTTACCTACGTACACATTGAATCGAAGATATATTCTACAGGATTTTGCAGCAAACGAGAAATGAAAATTTCACTAATCAGGTGATTAAGCTGATCATTCTTTGAACAATCGGACCAAGGTATATCGGATATGTTCACAGAGAGGGCCAAGAGCATTCCGTTATAGTATTTGTTTACCGAAAGGTCATTTAAAAGTAAACTATTCACCCGAGAGAAATCTTACTTCAGGTAGATCTAATTAAGTTCTCTACTTTAGTTTGAACCTGTCACGCACGAGTAAGTTGCAGATAAGGATTTGGGTATGGCATTATCCGATTAATCGCTCAATTGATACAGTTCATATTAGCTGTCGAATTAATCTTTCAAGGCATCTGTGCTTATCTTTAAGTTCAAAACAATGTATGTAAAACGTAAAAGGTCATGTTAAGTAGGTGATCAATTACACATGTTCGTGATTGCGTTTTGATGTAAAGATTAACACAGGTCAATCTTGGGTTGGGTTAAAGGTAACGCAAACTACCGTGGATTATTTTACGTCATACCTCTTATTCACAGATCAACAGATTTAGTGCTAAATACAACAAATAGGATATTTTCTGTAATGGATAATTTCCGAAAACCTGTCCATTATTAGAGAGAATGGATAGTACCGAGCCCGCAGGTCGAGGTACAATACCCATTTTCTCTAATATTGGACAGTTTGAGGAATTTGTCCTACTTAAAACCCATCATACCACTACCCTTGCGTACCTTGTTAGAGAAATGGGACATCCCACTTCAGTATTGCACATACCTTTGACAAATAATGGACTAACAATGTTGAGATGCAGCACAATCATTTAGCTTACGTCTTTTTGTACAACAGTGTTTTTGAAATGTCGGATAGCGATATATTTATTCGGTCATCATTTAGGGATGCACGCAGCTGTGACTCATATAACGTCTAACTTGGAGTAATAGTTTGCCTGTTTGAAGTGACAAACAACTAGAACAGGTGCATTGTCTTACTTTACATCAAATACAAACAAGCAAGGTGACAAACAATACTGTTTTTTCTAAAACAAATCGACCATACTCATGTTGTATATGCATGATAAAATAACCAAATCTGGTTGCTATGGTAGCATTGCACTGGTATACTGTGAAACCTAACTATTGTTGGATACGGAACAGTTACAGATAGGATGTAGGGAAACCAGGTGTCAGATTAGACAGGTTTCGCTCTAGTATATTATGTTTAACCATAATTATCAGATTATATGTTATAAGGGTTGTGAGATATCTGAGCTAAAAGACTGCATATTATCCCACCTCAGTAAAGAATCTAGAATTCCGATTCCTCGTCAATTACAAGTTTTAAAAATATGTAACAAACAATAATGCAAGACTATAATTATGTTATTTTTTATTTTCAGAACAGTAACAGCTAGGAAGGGAAGTAATAATTTCGATGGAGCAGTGAACATAAATGCAAAATTTTGATTGGTCCAATAAACTTGTTTGGTTTTCCTTACAGCAGCGTTTTTCCTTTGTTCAAAATATACTGTCCATTATTTCCACGACTGTCAACGACGGTCCATTGTTTTGGGGAATAATGGACAGTGGCCCTATAATAATGGAAAGTGAGTTATATTAATGGACTCCTAGGTGTCCATTATTTAATATAATGGCCATATACAACAAACGAAGCTTTATATTACTAGCTGGGTTTTAAGCTTGGTCTGGGTTCTGATGTATACATTAGACCTTCATATCGCTGTGTCAGAGCATTGTTTATAATGTAAAAACAAAAAGAGTTTCAACAACAGTAACCTTTCATGTCATATTAAAACTGGCGATGTAAGTTAAAAAGTAGTTAATTTTTTTTAAGAAAATGAAATATACTTGTAAACGTATTTCAGGAACGGTTCATGGCACATTCCACTGCGATTTTTCACTCTACCGTTGTCAGCGTTAAGCTTTGATGTCACTATTTTTTAATTTCATAGTGTAGTGATGTGAACAAAAAAACTTATGTTTGATTTTTTGTCATAACCCAATAGGAATTTAAAGGGTAATAATAATAATAAATTCAATACTTTTTAGACTTCATGTTAAAGTGGAGTGAGCCGCCATATATGATTTTTTCTGGAAACCGTTTTTTTTTTCGCTCAGAAGCTCCCAGAATTGTTCTCCAATCAGATGTTCTGTCTATTAAGGTGACAGGGGGGACCGTTAACACCTACTGACGTAACTATGGAAATCCCTGAACAATCTTGAGGAAAGCCCACCGGTTGTATCCCCGACCAGAGATTCATTTTGTTGTGTATTACCGTTACAATGCTTGAACACATATTCTGTTTGGATGTCAAAACATATTTAATTCGATCTAATAGCAACTATTTTTGGGTATTTTGAAAACCGTCAACTTATGTCGAGGAATCATTATTTACATTATCTATAGTACTGTCAACTGAGTCTTGACGAGCTTAATATTGCCTGCGCGGCCGCCTAAGGATCTGTCTTGAGACCAAAAAAGACGAATTCGTATTTTAGTTTATCATGAATTCAAATCAATTCTGTCAATGTGAAAATGGAAAATGTAAATTAAGTAGTTAAAGTTTAGATTATCATATGACGCATAATCTTACCGAAGCGTCAACTAGAAGTATTCCGATCCTGCATTGGGTTTGTATTCATACGTCATTGCGATTACGCTAATTTGAAAGCAACTCCCCTCCCGTTGACCATATAGTAGCATAAACATAATAATGTATACAATTTTACCTGGGCTTTTGCAAACATGTATGCAGCAATATAGGATCTAAATGAAAACGTAATGATGCCGCAATCCTTTTATCTTAAGATTTACGATGATGATGGTCTATGTTCTTCTATCGGTCTTTGTTGTGACCAAACAACTGCATACAAGTGTTATGGACATGATATATAACAGAAATCAAAACGCATACCTTATCAGTAGAATACAATGTACAACCTTTATATTGAATTAATGAGGAGGTGGGAATGTGCAAACGGGGTCAAAATAAGTAAAATTTCAAAAAATCTTCTTCTGCTTATACAAATGCATGTATGATGGAACCAAATACTCTTAATAGATTAAAATGTCAAATGTATAAAATCACAGACTGACCTCAATGGCCTGATGGGCCGATATATATAGTGTCTTTGTTTCATTCTGTATCCGAACTTAGGTGACCGTTAAGGCTCATAGGCCTCTTGTTTTCTTCATGTTTATGACATATACGCCGTACATAGCCCGTAGTCTAGACTTTTTGTCATTAACTTGTCGGTTATAAGGACACAATGCTTTCTTATAGTGTCCATATCTAGAATGTCCTCCTTGAAATAATTAGGGCAAATAAACCACTATATCTATCCGGGTTTGTTTCCTATATCCAGATTTGAACGGAGAGATAAAGTTGTGTTGCGATTTCCTACTTAATTTTTAGTTGGTTGCGAGTTGCAAATTCATTTCATGTTGGTTGCGAGTTACTAATTCCGTTTTACTTAAACGGATCCAGGAATCAGACCCGAGATGCTTTAAAGTTAAACGTAACTCGCAACCAGGAACTCGCAACCCACTTCATTCCTATGATTTGGACACAATGGTTGCTAGATGTCTCTTGTCACAATATCTTAGTTCAGCCTTTTTATAACAATTGCTGTTATTATCATAATTATGTCATCAAATAAATAAGATGGAGGTCAAATTTATTTGACTTTAACTTAGAATGCAGATTAGAATAATACTACTGTTAGTCTTTCCAAATAGATGTGATTATCCACTAAACTTTTAAATACACATTGTCAAACATGCTGAAGCTAATAATTGTAAATATTGGGTCAGAACGAGTTCAAACAACGTAGAACGAATACATTTATCCTTAGTCAACGGTCCGTGTCGCAATACACGCACCGGTACCAAGTACAATTTATGTGTATATTTCCTTAAATACAGGGCAAAGAAGAAATTCTTAAAGTGTGGACAAAATTTTGTCGATTATTTAGTCAAGAAAAAAATACAATCAATTAGACATACATATTTTTACCTTTATGCCTTAGAAGAAACATGTATGTATAGATGAAGCCATACTTGCAGAAATCACTTTACAATTATTGATAACATTGTTACGAATGTGAAATGAAATTGTAGTCAAGATCATAATTTGTATTCATGATCTGACTTTATGTACTCATTTTATTGCACTGAAAATGTATTATGTAATAAAAGTATGTTTTGTTGTTTGTTGATGTATGAGTCGATGTGTGTAGAGTTTAATGCTGATTGAGGCGTTGTCTTCTTTATTTAATTTGATATGCATAATAAGTATATTGGATAAAAGGACTGAAAAGCCCTATACATCCTGACGGGAATTACAATGATATTTCTCCGTCTACTAAAATACATGATCATAAATCTATATCCATGTTTCCGAGTGATGGTGTCTGTAGAGCTGTCCTGTTGAGTGTGTCTTGTGTAGTGTGTTTATGAAAAACATAATGAAAACTCTTCTTGATTCGTGAATATGACAATTACAACGCATATAGCTTTAATGTTTAATTTTACTCGATACTCCAAAGGTTCCGATCACTTACGATCTCTACACCCCTGGAAAATCTCAAAGTAAAACGGAAGACAGCTCAGAGAAAGAAATCTTTCACATCACAGGCCGACAAAGATTTCCTTTGGAGACTACAGAGAGAGTGATGCCCAACTACAAAGCCACACAGTCAACCAAAGTGTACCGTTATACTGTTCTTTTGATGTTCATGTCCATCAAAGGACTAAATAACATGTTCTGTTGCCTCAAGTTTTACTATGAGATAGTTCAGGGATGTAGAGATCGTAGGTGATCGGAACCCCTAAAGTATCGAGGATGTTACTTCAAGATGAAATGAAATACTTTTTTCAATTCCTCGCAAAATTTAAGTTAAATTTTATAAGTTACTGCAATCGAATACATTTCTTTCATTTAGGACTAATGCATTATATTTTGCAAACACTTTATATATTTCATCATTGTCATCCGATGCTTTGACCTTTCACTTGATCCTTGACATTGTAATCTTTGATCTTTTACTTGTCATTAAGATATTATTTATCTATTTATATTGATAGAAATTGGTCCTAAAATTATAAATCTATTTTCGCCCTGTTACCGCACATAAACCTTTAAGGATTAATGCATTATATTTTGCAAATATTTTATATCATCTATCAATGTCATCGTATGCTTTGACCTTTAACTTGATCTTTCATTTTTAACTTGTCATTAATATACTATTTAGTTGATAATGATTTGTCATTAAATTGGAACACTACAGAGAAGTCTAATTTTGGATTACACGATTGGTGACCCAATTTCTTATCGTTTGTAAGAATACCATTGTTTTAATAGATGACTAAGAAAAACATTAGTACAAATTTTTGATTGACATATTCATTATTCTACTGTACAATAAACCGTATAACTACAACACGTCATTTTCTCTATCCAGGGGTTACGATCACTTACGGTTCACTGCACATTCAATCGCGTTGGCAGTTATTCACGCGTGACAGCAAAATACAACAATGGAAGCAATAGATCAAACCGAGGGCTTCCTGTTTGGATGATATCCTTACAGGTCAACCGGATGTAATGTTATAACAATACCGTGTATGTGTAATATTTTTTTTGTAGTTAGCAAAGACATAATTAACCTTCATCACTAACTTGTTTTATCATGCGTTACCTTGTTAACTTATTTACATACTTTAAATCCAATTATCGGGTTAATACGTCTCCAATGATGGACGTTTCTTTATACCGGGAATAAACACATATAAGGTCACCTTCATGATCATGTCATTATTTGAGGAGAGAACAATACGCGTTCAAGGTTCAGTTCTTCTATTAAGGTGTCAAAGATACTGATAAGTATCGGTAAATAGCCAAGGAATTTCGAAAAATAGATTGCTTATTGGATACGAAATTGTAAAACCAACGAAATATTTTGTTTTATGCACACTACACCAGCAGTATAATTTTAGTATTTAGTTAAATTAGTGTAGATTAGGTATAGCTAAACTTAATGCAACTATTTGCAAAAGTTGTTGGCGAGATATGAAGATTTCATTCAAAAGCACGAACATGTAATATCATAAGATATTAAAATAATTTATCAGATACTGCACTTGCTGTGAATTGCAGTCTTACGATGAAAACAACTCCTCATTTTCAACACAAAATAAAACTGTGTGACTAAAGTTTACTGCAACTCGGGGCATTTACTTCAAAATGAAACATTCTTATTGACATCAACACGAACTAAGAACGATTTCTTGTACATTTATGTACATTATAAAGACATGTTGACTTTCCTCTTTACAGTATATGTTCACAAGAGGTAAGCACACCCTTAAACATATTTACACATGTTTTAAGCTTATCTACCATTAAGATTGTTTGTTTTCTTTATGAGTAATTTTCTAGCACGTTTGTACGAAATCAGTCAATAGGAACCTATCAAAGTTCTTTTTTTTTTCGTTATTGAACCACATTCATTTCTATTTTAAAGTATAAAATGAACTGTTTTTATTATAAAATGATATTTCTTAATACAATTATCACAGTTTGTATAGTTACCAAATGCAATTATTTTTGTTTGAAAATATCAAATTGCAGTTTTTACTTTACTTTGAGGAAATTACAACATGACGTTCGGTTTCGTTTAAAAGTATCGTTATTTATAAGTTGTCATGTCATTGCGATACGTTATTTATCTGTCTAAACATAAATATTTTTTATGCAGAGTGAATAATGTGTTTAGAAACCTGTCACAAATATTTTCTGCTCTGCATTTATTGGGAGGCTGTGGTATGTTAGCGCTTTGCTACGTAATGACATGGAATTCGCCAAGATGCATGTTGGAGCTTTGAGTATGTATTGAAATTCACACAACTGGATACTAGTATATACAAAACTGTCAGAGTATGTATTATAGGAGAAAGATTATGTTGCTATTGCGATATTGGTTTTTTAATGTTTGAAAATAAGATTTTATAAAATCATAAATTATACATCATAAATTTTATAATATATAAGATTTAAGTTTAAGATATTATAACTTTCAACCGATTGTTAGCAAAAAATTGCGAATTACAATACAAAAAATGCATTAATATAGAGGTAAAACCATGAAGCAAAATTGTGGTCTACAATTTCATTACACATTTTACAGTATAATGAATAATTGTAAGGTCATTAAATTAAGAGATGGCAATGAGTTTTGGCAATACTGCGAAATATTATTATATTTACATTTACAGTACAGTGTAATGGGTACAAACAGAAAGACTATGGAGCCAAAGTTGTGGTCTACAATTAATCTCACATTGGTACAGTGTTTTTGGTAATTCTAAAGCGATATCTTCAGGAATGTTTCAGTCGAAACAGACATAAACATAGATGATTTAACATGGTATCAATTCAAGGTTGTAACAAATGTTTGTAAGGAATAATACATGTTTGTCTGTCCATTTTTACTGTTTAATTCATCAATAATTGTGGGTTTTAATATATTTCTGGAAACAAAATAACATGTCAAGCAATTCGCCTAGTTATAGCACATATAACATTAAAATAGAACTACCATGTAAATGACCAACCAGAATCGTATATAGACTTAATGTACAAGTCTCAACTCAAACATCTGTTTCTTTTGTAATATGAACATAGGATATTGATCGAACTGATTCCGGCTAGGACATGTTACACGACGTATTCCCAGTAGTATTCATAAGATAATAAAACAGTCTTATCTAATTATCTATGAAAAACTAGTGTGCTTTTCTCTACAACGTTCTCTGTATAAAACTGATGAAAGAGTAAGCACGACTTGTGTATTCCATATGCGTATTACGTTCAATGTGTGTATTACGTTCAATCAATGCTTTTGTGGAGATTATAGAAATACGCCAGTTAAAATACGTTCACGATATGACTCGATGACCAACACGCTCTTCGGGCAGTAAAGACAAACGCCTGATCGAATGGCAATACACGAATTCGACAAGAAGAAGCCGTGTGCTATTTTTACCAACGGATTACACTGGGTTGACCACTGTCCCGACTATTTAAAGATCACCAAGAGCGTTGTTAGTACTAGTTCTGTGGTAAGTGGTTTTCTGTTAAAGGTTTCTACACTTTGAATCGAAATTGAAATGAATGAAACGTTAGGACATAATGAGGTATCGATATTGCCTGTGTGTGTGTAGCGTTGCTTAGTGTCTACAGTTGTAAATATACTCGGCAGTAATCCTGAAACACCGAGTTACGATTGGACAATAGACGATCATAATTTGGTAAGCATTTTATTTTATTCTATTTATATTATCGTGAGAGACATTGAGGGTTCAATGGCATATACATATATGTACATTGTTTACCTGTATTCTAGTATGATCACATCATTTCTCGACATCATTGTCAGCCGTATGTAATCAATAATACAAACATTATCACCTGCATGTTGATCGATAATAGGGATAAGTGAGACGTTCGCCTTGTGTACTCCATGCACATACCGGTGTCACATGGAAAAAGATACCAAAGAAATATCACCACTACCTACATATCAGCTGTTACGTTTCGTTGTCTGATTCAACATATACCATTTATCAGGTAATTTTTTTAAAAGTTTAAATTAGTTAACGAGTAGTCAGATCGATTGTTAATTTCAATGATATATATAGTGTTGTTTACTCAGTAGTGCTAAAAAGATATCGAGAATCGATCTGTGATTTTAAAGACAACTCGTACATGTTTATACCTTTGTATACTTATGCTGCCTTGTCATTTATCTGCTGAAGGTAACAAAGCGTAGTAGTTATGGTAACAGTTGATATTCATTGGTTGTGTAGCAATATCTTTATGATACATAAAGAAATTAATATATTGTAGGTTATCATCTCAATACATTCTGTGGAATGATATAATACAATTGTAGAATCAAACGTTTGGTTATCACATCCTCTTTTGTAAAACATATAATACTGATTTCTGCGAAGAATACAAAAAAAATCTAGCGATCTAAAATAGTTTTAATGGTCGTCCGGGACGAAGATTTTTGGGGGGCAAATTACATGTCACACCGGCGACATTTATTTTTGTTTCGCGTAAACGCGATATTTTTCTAGACCTTAAGACTGTTTTGCAGTAAATTAAACAGATACGTACTAGACGTCTAAGGTAAAAAATATCCGTCCTTATATTTAAAATGAAGAATAACTCTTCGCACAAATCAGTGGATAGCATTGTATCAAACCTCGAAGTGTTTATGTTAGAGATAAATAGACGGGATATGATCACGTACGTCACAGTTGTCATCTTTTTATACCGATATTAATATCAAGAATGACGCTAAGTACGTATTGATATCAATTCCAACAATTTCAAATATACGATTTATGATTAATTTGAAAAAGGAGATTATTACATATTTGCAAAATGTTGTGATTGATAGTTTGCTTACTCTAATATACCTTATACATATTACACTATATAGTAAAATTAGGAATGTATTTGAACCTTCTTATCAAGCATTTTTTTAATGTGAATAACGTTCCCCTAACGTAAATTACTACAGATAATGAAAATATATTTCAACATTGTTATCAATTATGATTTTTTTAATGTTTATATCGATCCTCTGACCTAAATTTACTCTAGATATATATTTTTATGATAAATAATACATTGAGACCGTTATTAAATGTTAGATCTCATTGATACAATAAAGTGTTTATGGCATATAAATTATATACTTAATGTATCTTGAATTCTACCGCTAACCCTACAGCTCGGAGACAAAGCGACTGCATAGTTCATTTCACATCTATTTCACTTCATTAAATTTTATTGGCAGATGTATTAGTCAACATGGCTGCAAATACAAAAAGGCGAAATTAATTCTTCCTTTACGGATATCTAGTGTTAATATAATTGTTGTAATATTTGATTATTTTAAACACATTTTGAAAGGAAAAAATAGCACCTCGTTGTGTAGATAAGGTTTCTGACATTCTAACATTACCAGCCCAATGAGTCCTGGTGACAGTGAGGTCACCAGGACATTTAGGACCTACAAAACCTTCAGCTCTGAGCTCCGATAGCTATGTGTTAAAGGTTTCTGACAAATTAAATTCTATAATCTGACATTCTACAACAAACACTTCCACCTCTATACCCCGGAAGCTGTGTGATTAAGGTATCCGACATTCCTAAACCAAACTTCTAGCTCTGAACCCAAGTAGCTGTGTGGTAAAGGTATCTGACAGATTAAATTCAAAAATCTGACATTCATTATTCAATCGACATTCTACAATCCGACATTCTACAATCTGACATTCTACAATCTGACATTCCTCTGACATTCTACAATGTGACATTCTACAATCTGACATTCTACAACAACTAAACATTCTACAATCTGACATTCTACAAATAAACATCCAACTCTGACCCGGTGGCTGTGTGAAAAAGGTATCTGACATTCTACAATCTGACATTCTACAATCACATCAACAATCTGACGTTCTATAATCTGACATTCTCCAATGTGACATTCTACAATCTGACATTCTACAATATGACATTCTATAATCCGACATTCTCCAATCTGACATTCTAAATCCGGCATTCTGCAATCCGACATTCTCCAATCTGACATTCTATAATCCGACATTTCCAATATGACATTCTGTAATCCGACATTCTCCAATCTGACATTCTAAAATCCGACATTCTACAATCCGACATTCTCCAATCTGACATTCTATAATCCGACATTCTCCAATATGACATTCTACAATCCGACATTCTATAATCAAACCTCCACCTCTTAGTCCCGGTGGCTGTTTAGTAAAGATATCTAACATTCTACAACAAAACCTCCAGCTCAAAGCTCCGATGGATGTTTAGTAAAGGTACCTGACATTTTACTATCAAACCTCCAGCGCTGAGCTTCGGTGGCTGTGTTTGTAATTTAGCCGTATCTAACAGTCTACTACAAACAATGCTATTTACAATTCCAATAAACTCAGACCCGATGAACCTTCTAATGTTAACATTAGGCATTTCCAATTAACTATATCAAGTTGGTGTGGGCATGCAGTTATCAATCATAATGAGGTCGGAACTGCCAGTTGTTTCGGATATTATATTTACACATTAGCATTGGTATGTTATTGTCATAAAATGTTTATATAATCTATATATATATATGTACATAATGTATGTAAAGATATGAATTCGCACACGCCCCAAAGTTCCATGGTAGACTTGCACAAGTCCCTATTTGTTGAGAAATTACGAAAAAAATGAAAATAATACAAAATATTTGTTTAGATATATAGACTGTCTACAATTACACACATGTTTTTATGGTTATGATCATCAATCTTAGGACAAATGTATCATAAACCGCTTCGCAGTTAATTTAGTTTGTATCGTGGACTGTTTTCGCAGTCGATTGAAATTCTGATATTTGAGTCTATACCACCATAAACCTGTTTATATTATAGTCTATTATAGTCACAAACCTTTGCCATGTGGACGGCGAGTTTGAAACACGTACGCGGTTGCTTTGTGAAAGCCGTATAGAGGAGCTAAGGGACATGATATGTATCAAATGAGTTGAATAAGTTAACGGACCTTCAGGGTCGAAGCATATCAAATTATCTAACGAGCATATAAATCTACGTTTCGGAACCTATATGTTACACTAATTATTGCAGTATCAATTGAGTTTTTAATTTGTTTGTTAACCTGAATTACGGAACTTATGTTACAAAAGCAATACGTTTTGAGATTAGCATTCTTCTTGTTATTTTGACAATTTTTGTATCATTTGTACTGATTCCATGATGATATGTTTAAATGGTGCTAACACAAGATAAATAAGTATGTACCGCCTGGAATAGAAACTGATAAACTTTGACCGAATGTATTAAATTTTCTGATGATATGCGTTCTAAATACCTTAAAATGGATTTTTTGATTGGAACATAATGTTAGAATGGATAAATTATAATTACATAGATTATTTTTGTGGTTGAGGAAACAATACACAAGCCGGTAATCGTGACAGAAGAAGAATGCAATCATTAAGAATATTATTTCTACTGATCTCTGCAGGGAAGTTCTTTGTTTATATATCTTTGTCTGGTATCTCTCTGTATAAGTGCATGTGTCCGCTTGCTTAAGTGACAGATTCTTAGCACTAATCATGTACGCGTAGTATTTGTTAATGCGCTTCTAGCCATGAAATCTATTCAGAACTCTTCTTGAAAAGTTTTAAACACCATTAGATTACGACAAAAAATATTTCGTGACATAGTGCTAATCATGTAATTATGTCAGTTTGTTGATTCGAGCTTTGTCATTATACATTATTATATTTTTTTATGATTCAGCCTTGCTTGTAACGAGAATTCTCTATATTCATACAGAATATCAATCATGGCAACCTTGTACGACAAGAATTCAACAACACATATCCAGCACACATGCTATTGAATTCCAATATGGTTATCTATATCATTAAACGATGGCATATGTTTGCGTAATAGAATTTTACAGATGGTTTTTCCTCCTTATTATAAAAAGTCTTAAATGAGAACTTTGGCGTAATGATATCATAGGAAAAATAGTCCATGAATAATTGTTGAATTTCAATATATTGTTATAAACTTCTTTCTTGTTTTACATATATATCACTCTGTCTAAAAGTCACGACTGAAATTGTAGGTGTTTTGATATACATGTATTATATGAATTGCAATAGCGAATGATAAAATTCAAGTTAATGTCAGTTTTATTGAATAACGAGTAACATTACAGACATGCCAGGCACGCTGCATAAACATGTAAACACAACATAAGGAATATTTTGATATAACCAAAAAGATTGAGTATCAAAATATACCAGAGAGTTGTATCAGTTTCATGGTACAAGAGAAACTCGATTTACTCTATCTTTCAGTGAACATTGCCTAAATCAGGATGAACTCGATTTTCATATTATTCCTTATTATAACATACATTTATCTGTATAACAAATGTTTCTATGTTAATCCTTAAATCAGAAGGCTACATAATTTTTATGTAATATTTTCCTTTAAAAAACAAACAAAAGGAAAGTGAAAAAAGGGAATTGAAACTGAAATTCTTGTTTAAACAGTACTCCTCATTAAAACTGTACCTTCAGGTATGGGTGAAATCGAAATCCGTCTGAAATTATTCATATGCTAAAATTACCTGGTTTTCATTTTGTGGATGAATATACGCATATATAACTCACGTTCCGTTATAAAACGGTATGCTAACCGTGTTTGCTATCGCTCTATTTAGCGTTAGTTTAATAAACAGTTCGAGGATGTCTATGAGCTGTCAATGTATCATTGTTTCACACAAGTGTTCCATCGGTAACAATCGGCACCCTCCGTAAACAAAAAAACGGAAAACCGAAGGTTCCCGATTAGCATGTGTTATTAAGCTGAATGCCCAAAGAGGAAAGACTTAATTCAGCATTAACTGATTGCTTTTCTGCTCTCAATATATATGTATTCCTTGTCCTCTGAAGAATAACTTGCTACATCAGGCTGTACAATACAAAACAAATGCCTGGAAAATCATGTCGCAATATATAGTTGGGAAGGTACGCATAACTCAGTCGCTGTTCAGTAAGCACGATACATATAACTAATAATTCGTTCAAAGAGATAAATTGCCTATGGGAAGTAAACTTAACATGAAAAATTTTAAATGGTTCATTTTCCACTCAGTTGCACAGTTCAATAGATATTCCCTTGTGTCTGATTTTAGGTGGAGAGAGAATACGCGAACCATCTGTATTAAAACTAACTGGAGCATTTTCCAGTTGATCAAAATCGTACTACTTATATGGTCAATTGATTATATAAGAAGCGCTAACGTGCACCATGGAATATGTCCAGTTCCAACTGCGTTCATATTCTGTATACGCAGTCAAAATGAAGATCACTCCTCAGTGAGATGATTCCTAAGCCAATGAATTATAAGTGATATAAAGTTCGGTAATAATTTCAAGTGTTAAAATTTACTCCCGCCTTCAATGGAATATAGAACTCCACATTAGCCTTAGTGGGTATCCTGCTATGACAATACAAAATCATTACCCGCACACTTGTATCTTGTATCTTACAATATTGGTTGTGCACGTTCGTTACATGTATCTGATTTGTGCACAGACGTTGTAACATTTGCGTCAGAATTTTTGCATACAATATCTTACAACATTGGGTGCGCACGAACGTTATATGCATCTGATTGTATAAATATAAAATTTGCGTTAGAATCGGCGCATAATATGCGTCTGCAGTATCAGTTGAATCGTTCTTCGTGCTTTTAATAAACAGTTGTTTATACGAGGAGTTACCTACATTACACCGATAAAACTAGATAGACATATTAGCTGTGTGTATGGTCCGATGATGCAAAAGTAACATCTGTCTAGTCTTTGATATAACAACCGTTGATTTGTTGTTTGTGTATTCAAATTCACAGATCATCTCTTCTCGTGCATCGGGCGATCCTCTTGCAGTAGTATCCTCCCTATATTAGATTCTTCATGGGTCAACCTTATTCAAATTATAATATTAAATCTTAACCTGTCATTCTCTCCTTTTATAGCTTGAACGTTTTTATGTTAAATGCATATTAATTATACTGATGATCATAACACCAGGTGGGTTCCATAGTTAACGCTAACATAGATAAATTACATGTTCACTTCCTTCGATCCCAAAACAATCTAAGGATAGCAATTACGAAATTTACATATTTCAGAGTTATCTCTAAGTATTGATTGTGACGTCATGTGTTGGCGAGAGTTACATCATACGTTTCGGAGAAAACGACATGAATTGCGCTCACAAATTAATGACGCTATAAAATAGTTTAACGTCCTACTAACAGCCAGAGTCATTTAATAACATACCTGAGATTTAGATAATGGTAGGACTTTAGGAGTACACGGAACAAACCATCGACTTACGGTCAGTACCTGTCAATTTATAGGTGAATGGTTTGTGGTGATATGTCGAGACAGCATAACCATTAGGTGGTCTCCAAGTAGGCAGTGAACCGCGAACGTAGATGGAAATTTTAGCTTGTTTTTGGGTATCATACTGGCGTAATCGTATTTATGTCTATAACGAGTAGGTAAATTTCTTGATAACATCAAAGTCTTAGACGTAGTTTTTTATGTTATAATTATTTAAAAGGTTTCATTGACGTTTGTGGGTCAGTTAAATTTCCATGCCTCGACAAGACTAGTATCGAATGTCTGTATAGGATGTTATAACTGTTGGGTATTATAGTCTGTAAAAGTATTATATTTTGACAAATCTATTTTCTTGTATTCTTAGATTACTGCAAAATGTAATACATGTACCTTAAATGCTATGTAACTTAGGTATTCATCGTGGAAAGTGTTTACATATCGGTAGATATAATTGTCCCTCAAAATTGTAGAAGTATTCATCAAATAATGATAAAAACCTTAATTACATCCTAATAAAATATAGCATTGATTCAGATACACCGAGATCAGTCTCTAAAATACTGTCCTCTACCACCCTGTAGTTGATAACAAGATTATGTCTTGAATATATCTCAATTCAGAATTAGCTTAGTCTTTTTTATAATGATTTCTTCTATGTTGCCCAATGACATACAACGCTCCTAAAAATAAAACAATATAAGAGTCGTTTCTTTAAAATCCACACGAAAGTATATCTGTATTACATCAATACTAAAAATAAAAGCAAACAACATGAACATGTATATATACAATGTACTTCGAACGCATAACTTATGCTGAACTCAACACATTTTTCTTTACTTTTACAGAGGCCAGCGACGATGTTTTAGAAAAGCTATCTTCACAATGACCGGTGAGTATATGAAAACAAGTAAGATATCATGCCATCATGCTTCAATGATTCATAATAGGGTAAAAGTTCTACTTACCATTGCCTCCCAAAACATACAGATACAAACACCGTAACTTAAATAACGCTGACTGTTACCCAAACCACGTGTATAACAACGAAAAAAATCAGCATCAATTTGCTTGTCTATGGAGTTATCTATCCACACAGTGTCTGTATGTATAACTTAAATCAATGAGGGAAGAGTAATTAAGAAACTTAGTCGTGGATTCAATAATTAAACATCATTAAACATTAACTTTAGTTGATACCAGTATAAAAAGCATCAAACACGTACTTGTTTTGGGGGACCTATTTTTAGTTTTACCGAGAGCAGTATTCAATTGTATTTTCCTCTTCCTTGGTCGCATCTAAGAGTAACTAGGGTATTGAACATGAGCAAGGTCCGAGTATCTGCAATAACAAATGATAAATAAAAACCGCAAGCATTTCGGGGATTCATTTAGCAAGATGTTGTGACAATTTTTCGCGGCAATAAACAAAAGATTATTTTATCTATTTCACTCTTGCGTTGATAGAAATACATCGCTACACATTAGATTCTAGTTATAGTCTACGTCTTCGCTGATTATTAAGGGTATATGTGAAGATGCTAATGAATACCTAAATCGACACTGTGTATAATCGGAGGGTACATTGATTAGTTTGAACGTTCTATTTATGGACGTGACAGGTATATATATTGAAAGAAAGCCGGAGTACACGGAGGAAAACACCGAACAGCAATGTTAACCATTACCTCACAAATGCCCCACATGGGATTCGAACCCGCGACACAGAGGGTTGGAGGGTTTGTGGTAATATGACGGGACATCTTAACTATTCGGCCACCGCGGCCTCTGAAACAATGTTTACAACGTAAAAATAAATTTTGTGTTGTGACGTCATGACTTTTGTCCAGGTTTTATTTTATTTGTATTACGTTGATACATTTCGTTGCCAGAGCCATGCTAATACTAATTAATTCTCAAAAATATTTAAACAAAAAACTTGAAACTATAACTTCTTGTATATTAATCTAACTTAAAGTAGGAAGACCTAATTGAGTGGGTTGTGCATGTCTGAATATTTTAAGAGTCAATGGTATGTTCGTATTTTGTATCCTTGTTACATGTATATTTGAGCTCTTACGAGGAGACACAACACTAATATACCATATTTTGACATTATTACTAGACACGTTCAGACATGGCATGATCAATTTGTCAATATGTGCCTCGCGTCATAATGGACTCAACACAAATCATTTTAACGGAAACACTCTAGGCTTTAAGTGTTGTTGATACAATTCAAATTGATATTGATCTGCTCGTTAGACAAATAACCGACCTTGCTGTCCTGTAGTTTAAAAGTCCATCGGGCTAAATTTTAAAGTTACTCCAACATAGATGTTCGTAATGCATTCGAAGTGATGAAATAAACAAACGATACAGTTATTATGCTAGAAATGACACAGAAATGTATGTTATATATTTCCGATTATTCGAGTTCATCGAGTATCGTTGGTTTGGATTTTTTTATCATTAATTAAGTAAGAAATTGTTCGACATAATGATGAACGAATGTGTATAATTTGCCAATTAGTAAAACATGCAAGAAACGCCATAGAGGACTTATCAAAATCAATCGCTTGCGTGTGATGTCGCTCATATCATTGTAAATATCAAGCATTTAAACAAATTGAAGAAACACATAAGCACTACGTAGTAATGAAAACTTTGAGAGGAGTATGATTTTATTTTTGAAAACATGAGCGACCTGAGAAGTTGAGAACATGGCAACATGTTGAAGAAAGTTTGTTCAATTTTCCCGGAAAACGTACACTGTCAATTATTTTCGATTTTAATCGATCATCAATTGATTACACAAAAGTGATGATCGATCATAAATTATCAATCGATTCCTAACACTAGAAATTATACCTCACTTGCATCCTGACCACAAGTAATAAACATCGAACCTAACCTCTGTTGTTTGATCTTCATTGCAACCTTAGGCATCATCTTCTACAAAAGGGAGCCGAAAAGAGAACTACCACACAAAGTTATATAAAACAATGTATTACAGATAAAATAAGGTTTTACAAAAACAAGAGTTATAGACGAGATACATTACACCTTCACAGGTTAAGCAATGAAATTTATCTTTGCTTATTTTTTTTCCTGTTTTTTTTACCGTCTATATTAAGGATTACGTGGAATAAGGGCATGCGCAGAGGTTTGAAAGGGAAAACTTACATTGAGTTTTTTTATTTTTTTTTTTATTTTATTTTTTTTTTATTTTAAAGTTTTTGGTGAATCTGTAAAATAAAAGTAAAGGAGGCTTGAAAGGGGGTTACTTACAGTCAGTTTTATTTTGTACTTCTTTTTGTTAGTTTGGTGTATCTGTAAGATAAAAAAAAGATGATGCAATAAAACAGAGATCAATGAGTTATTGTATATTGAGAAGATATGAAGTTTCCACGTGGACTATCCTAGGGGCGTATGCCCTGATGTGCCCAAGTATTAATTCTACCAGTAAATATAAGGATTGATGTAATGTTTGCCTGTCAGGGAAAGAGGTATCGACATATCTATTTACATAATGCCATTATTAACAACATTGTCAGTGGGAATCAACGACATGGACTGGATTTGTTTATCATTGCTAGTCACAGAGGGATTTTCATTTTCGAATATTTCTATATCATTTGATTTTATTGTAAAAACAATTGATAAAACTGAATTATATTTGTTGCTTATTAATGGTTTTTTTTTCGGTACCGTTTATCATTTATTTTAATTCTTACTTAAGCTAAAACGTACATGTGGTTTATAACAACAAACTCAATCTATAACATATCAACAACATTCAAGTAAAATGCACCCTCTATCCCCTCCGTACATGTCAGTTATCGAAATATACCTCTGAACAGAAACGTTTTGAAAATCCCAAATGAATACATACGCGTAGTATCACAGTAATCCCCATATCTAGTACTTAAATAAAACCGATATCGGCTGGGCATTTTCAAAATGTACTTATACATATATGTTATCAATGACTGCATATCTTTACGATGCGTGACACTAAAATAAAATATTAATTGATTAATTGATAAGTTATATTAATCTAGCGTCAATGTAGTAGAATATGAGCTTAAACAAGATTATTGCTAAAATAAGGTTACCGCAAAAACAAGATTACAGCTAAAGCAAGGTTACCGCTAAAACAAGATTACTGCTTAAACTAGGTTACCGCTTAAACAAGGTAACCGCTAAAACAAGGTTACATGTACCGCTAATGTAGGGTTACCGCTAATATAATGGTACCGCTAAAATAAGGTAACCGCTAATTTAAGGTTACCACTAAAACAAGGTAACCACTAAAACAAGGTTACCGCTTAAAGAAGGTTACCGCTAGAACAAGGTTACTGCTAAAGTAAGATTACCACTAGAACAAGGTTACCGCTAAAACAAAGTTACCGGTAAAAGAATGTTACTGCTAAGATAACATCACTGCTTATACAATGCTACCGCTAAAGCAAGGTTACCGCTAAAAAAGGGTTACAGGTAAAGCAAGGGTACCGCTAAAACAAGGTTACCGCTAATATATATTTACCGCTAAAACAAGGTTACCGCCAATATAGGGTTACCGCTTATGTAATGGTAACGCTAAAATAAGGTAACCGCTAATATATGGTTACCACTAAAACAAAGTTACCGCTTAAATAAGGTTACTGCTAGAACAAGGTTACTACTAAAGTAAGATTACCGCTAAAACAAGGTTACCGCTAAAACAAGGTTACCGCTTAAACAAGGTTACTGCTAAGATAACATCACCGCTAAAACAAGGTGACCGCTAAAACAAGGTTATCGCTATCAAAATGTTACCGCTAAAACAAGGGTACCGCCTAAGTAAGATAAGATCAACGATTGAGTGTATCGCAGCGTTTTTAGATTTAGTTTGATTGTTTGATCGGCGGATCACCGTGTGATTAAGCGAGCAGAAATCATGACAATTCAGAGACGTATACTATATATACACGTTAACCGAAAATAAACACAGCACTGACCATGTGTAATACACAATACAATAGGCAGGCCATTTAAAAGCAAAGCACACCGTTAGTAATGACATTGTGAAGATAGGTACCGACCTTGAAGCATTGGCAAACAGTCTTAACTGATATGAAATACAGGTATATAAAGGTAAGTTCGTACACATTCGACGGTTATTAAATTATAATTTATGATCTTCCTATGCACGAATTTGTTCATTTATTAACCTTTTTGTTTATTTATGTGTTAACAATGATAAATATTATAATTTGAAATTGAAAAAAAATCAGGTAAAAACAGGTAAGCATTAGGAAAAATGTTACGTCTGTATTTAACGTTGTTGGTCATATGTCTTAATAAGGATGCTACTATATAAATCAGTGCTATATATATATTATTGAATAAAAAAAATCGTCACTTTCGCTCTGATTAACGTAAATCACATCACACATGTACAACTTAGTTATATCAATCTTGACTACTATAGATGAATTTTACATTTAGTTCCTGGCTAGAGCTGGAGCCTAACGTTGTGATATCAGTGACCAAGTTACTCCAAATGTGTCATATGTTGTTTATTTGGATGTAAAGCTAACAGTTCTCACATGACCGAAGAAGAGGGTAAAACATCAATGTCCCAGTGACTTGTAATTTTGGCAATGTTTGATTTAATATCCATTTGTCTTGCAGGAATGACGGTATGTAAGGAGATACGCCAGCGAAGCGAAAATTGCTGTTAGTTAACGATATATAATGGCAGAGGAGATCCGATATGAAGCTATTCTTTCAGTTTATTAATCAACAATGGTGAAGGAAATCCGATGTGAAGTTTTTGTAAATGTGAAGCGATCCTTAGTGTGAAGTTATAGTTTATGTGAATCCAGGATTAAGGTGAAGTGATGCGATGTTAATTTTAATTGCCCTACGCGAAGGAGCACCAAACAAAGCCAAGAATGGGATATTAAGTCTTAGTCATGACATACATGATGCGTGAACTTCCCAGTATTTGTGTTAGCGGATTCAGTCATATAATGGATAATATCTTTCATTAACTACAGGGGAGATAATCCTTTTCTACGTGATATCACCATGAAACCTTGTCGGATATCCAAGATCAAAAACAGCTTTCTTATGTGTTGTGTGCTGTGTTTACTTTTTATCTCAATTCATGATTTTCTACAATTAAATCTGGCACCTGTAGGCTATGATGATATAGCATCATTTCCAAAATACAACTTTGGATTTTTCTTCCCGTTGGAAATCGATCTGCCAAAAATAGTGGAAGATAAAATTGTCAATGGGACAGACCCGGACTACGCTCCAATCAATAAACATCCTTTCCAATATATCCACAGACCACATAAATGTTCATTTAGTATTTCACGTTATAAGAACGATAAAGAACCTACTTTATTAATTCTAGTCAAATCTGCAGTAAGAAATGACCGCCTACGCATGACTATAAGAATGACATGGGGTAAGGTTAAAAGACCCAATGTGAAAGTAGTGTTTTTAATGGCGAATTCTCCCAACACATCACAATTCGTGGCCCTTGAGTCTGAAACATATGAGGATGTCATTCAGGAAAACTTCAAGGATAGTTATTCGAACAACACTTATAAGACTATTATGGGCTATAACTGGGGAGTAAAATACTGTTCTGAAGCAGATTACTTTTTATTTGTCGACGATGATCATTTTGTTAATGTACCAAAAGTGTTACTCTTTATTAAGTCGATTCCAGAAAAAGAACGCAAAACAGTATTCTACGGAAAGAAAGTGACCAGAGCTATTCCAAATAGATCGGATTCAAAATGGATAATTTCCAAACGTGATTTTCCATTTCATTTATTTCCGCCATATTTAGGGGGCGGGGCTTATCTAACCTCATACAGCTGTGCTCTCCGATTCGTCCATGCTTTTCCGTATGTTGATTTCTTATGGATAGACGATGTTTACTTGGGAATAGTCGCTCATAAACTCAATATCACTGCTAGGCATGTGAAGCAGTTTTTCACCAATGAAGACAATCCATCTTTAGACAAAGGATTCTTCTCCCATTTCAATAACCATAATGCTAATGATATGGTTAAAGCATGGCAGCGCTCGCAAGAGAAATATATATAGAATAATTTATGTAACTTCGTATATATTTTTACTTTCATATTCTACACATAGTGTGTTATTTTTATATATGTCCTGATTCTAGTTTTAACAAAAATACTTATTTTAATTTTGTTGAGGTTTTCAAATATTAACTAATTTTTAAAGTTAAAATTAGCTTTATTTTTACATTGTGGCGTACCAAATATACTACACAGGGCATACGTTTTACATTGTAATTATATTTTATCTATTTGTCATGTGAGAAAAAGAATGGCTGAGAATGAAGTATTTATTTCAGGTGAAGAAATTTCTATATAGAGGCGCTAGTGGTTAAACAAAGCAGCATGAGTTAGTGACAGACATTCGACAATTACGGTATGAATCACAGATTGTTAACTTGTCAGAAATGTTTAAAGGTTTTACTTCTAACATGTCAGATTTTTTTTCCCACTTCCATAGTCAATGCCTGGCATGAAATCGCAGTATGAGTTGTACACAACCTATGATTAGTTTAGGAATGTATTTCTTTTTAAGACAACAGAAACTACGGAAATTGTTAAGAATATTTTCGATATCCCAGGAATTACTATCGCTGTCGTTACATGCACCCCTGGAATATTTCATGACAAAATGAAGGAAGTTAATGAGAAGAAAACTGACCAATCACATACCTGCATTTATGATTTTAAAGGCGACGCCTACCTTCAAAGCCACACAGGTAACCTCAGTTGCCGTTATTCAGTTATTTTGATGCACATGAAAGGACCAAACTACCTGTTCATATTTGGTCACATACAGACCCTTCAGTTGTTTTTTCTATGAAATATTCTAGGAAATGGATATTAACACCTGGATTATCGAGGAGGATTAAGATAAACTATTTATATATACATTCAATCCTCTTAGAACTGTGTCGATATCCTTAGCGTCACAATTAGAAAAATAATCAAAATGAGATGAATAAAAGGAAATATATAATAATAGCTATGATACATTAGTTATGCGAAGTGTTATGTGTAATGGAATGAAAGTTATCGTCGAACTGTTAATCCGTGATTTTAGTTATAAACGATTACCATGTGATACTGAAAGTAACTTATTTTAGTGATTCTATAATTTGACGTTTTCTTGACTTAAAATTTTATTACATTTTCAGGTAAAAATTCTCGTAACTTGCATTTTACTTTAATTAATGTGTATCTTATAGGAATTGCAATCGCTCAACATTTAGTTTGGTATTTTGAAAACGTTACGAGCTATTGATGTATTTTAAATGCATGAATTGCTACACCGCCGACAGAGCATAAACGATACCCATCATTTGAAGAATAACTGATGTTATAGTGTCTGTACGTGTCAAACAAACACAAAAATATATACAAAATAAGTCAGTTTTTGGTACATGCGCAATTAGTACCTCATTCCGTATAGGGCATAATGGCATCAAAATGTGTCGGGACGTAATTAATTATCTTTAATATCCTTATCTTTAAGTAAAATAAGAAATTAAAACTTTGCAATGTTGATAATGGTGTAAAATAAGCAACTTTGCCTGCTCATTTTTATTGAGAAAAAATACCATTCGTCAGCGGTGGAGCATCGTTAATTAATAGGTATTATGTTGTTGAGCTTATACCGTCTTTGCATATTACAGAGTTAGCTCCCGTTCGGGTAGGTATCGATTGTTACGTCATTATTTTGTGAGCGCAATTCACGTCGTTTTCTTCGAAAAGTATGACGTTACACTCGTAAACACATGATGTAACAATCGATACCTACCCGCAAGGGCAGATAACTCTGTAATATGCAAATACAGAATTGATAATTCCTTAAATATATTTAACGAAAATGTATTTACAAGTTTTGTTGTGGATAAAATTGAGAGGAACTATTCCGTTTAGTATTATTTTATATGTACTTTCTCTTTTTCCCACACTGGCCTGATATCACATGTAGACATTGCAAATTATTTTCTAAGTGATAACTTAAATTTATGTTAGCAATTGGTAAGACATAATGTTAAACAATTCAAAATATGTTCCAAATATCTCTGTTCACTTTCTATTTTATGCTTTTAAGATTTTTTGTTTGCATTGCGATTCAACTTCAACAAAACTGTTATAAATAAATTCCATATACGTTTTGGTTACACGAACAAGTCTACCTCGTCGAAAATTACTGTATGCAGAATCTATCATGCATGTTCATTCACAGTCAAATAATCAAACATACCATACCTTTCTTAGACTTAATTACAATAGCTAATCACTGTTCGTGTCAACTCCCTATGTGAATGTTCTGTATAATATACACTATTAATTATCACGATTTCCTTGTGTTTTAGATTACATACTATTCCGCATTTACAGATTGACAATCAGAATATGATATCAACGTATGTAACAAAAGATGCTCTGTACCTATTTGTTTGATATTTATAATTGGTACGACCTAAGCTCCATGGAAACAATTACCGTGTGTTTCATTTGTGGATTCGTACCAAGTGTACTAAATTGATACGACACCGCCAAATGAAACGCATATTGATTTTTCCATGATGGAGGCACCCATATGGAAGAGACGCTTCGAATATAAGAGTCAAGTCGTTTCGATGTTAACAATATAATGGATAAAATGTTATATCTAAATAGTTTCGACATAAATTGAAATAAATAATCCATGTGATTTCATCGGATATAAATACTCGCTGTCTTGTTTTCAACAATGAAAACATTTCGATGACAAATGAAAAATCTCGAGTCCTCCATCTTGTATCCAAATTGTACGCTTCTGAAAAACGAACCACTTGTACCGGTACAGTTCTGGTGGTATGGCGAATACAGCATATTCGTATCGATACAACTGGTATGAATCTATAAATGGAACGCACGGGGAGTTTATTAACAGAAAGGTTTTTATGGTATTCTATAACACTGTGTGAACTTGATGTGGAATTGCAATGACGTCAATCTGAGCTGTTCCAGACACATGTTTAAAATATGTGAAAATATTCCACACATACACCTGACTAAGATTTTCCTGAAATCGCAATGACGAAATTCTGAGTGGTTTGGATAGTCAAAGTCCACTTTAGTCTCAAGTAACGCTAAAGGTATTAGCAGCATTTTATTTAATATATTATTATTTTAAGATATATATTAACGTACTTATTTCAGCATGATGAAATTATACAAAATTGGTTTTATTTACGTTTGTGCAATAATGAATTTACAGTTATTGTGTAATCGAGGCTTTAAAGATGAAAGATTAATTGACACAATTTTCATCGCAGAAAACACAATGCATGATTGCATTTTAATGCAAGATATCTAGCGCGAGAAGCTAAGATATGTACGTTATAGTATACAGATAAGCATGATAGACCAAGTTCACGTGCGTTGGGCATGCGTTTTGGATTATAACATTTATCATTGTGGCTTTGCTTGCATTGTTGCTCTGTATTTATTTTTTCATTTGTCCTCGCATGCATATTAAATGAACGTTTTCGTCCCCTAATTTTTATCACTTTAAATGTTTGCGTATACTTTAGTGCTTAAATTTGGTCTAAAAGCCTATAGGATTAACAAATATATCTAAAATGTCAGCTTGTATATCTCAACACAGACATGCGCTATGTACTTGTAACGAACGCCGATATACAAACTTATTAATAAATTTTGTAACGTTATGTATAGTGTAGCGAATAACGGTATGATACTCCATCCGTACGTTGACAATGCATGCAGCGGATTTTACACAGTGTCTATAAATCCGATGAAAAAGGACAGAAAAGTGGCATCGATGTTTATAACACTGCTTAAGAAAATATTAAGCGTTTTAATATTTATTTCATAGTTTTAGTACAATTTTTTTCTTCAAATTAATTCACAACATGTTTGTCCGTTGCTGCAATGCAAAGATATCGGCGCACGGATTTGTGTATAGAGGAATGAAAGGAATTCTAAATCAGAATGCATCAGTCTGCAGTCATACAACGAAAGACTACTTATATAAAATGATTAATTAAAAACAAGTCATCATTATTTAAAATAAGTGTTAAATTACTGAATATTGTTTTATTGTCTCCTATGCTGTGTAATTATTAGCCTTGGATTTCTTCTCTTTTTGATTTTTGTTCTTTTATAAATGTATCTTCTTTCGTAGTTTTTGCTTTGGTGTAATTGATTTGTGAAGAGAGCTTCATGTTTACAATTGTGTCCTTATCTTTTTTTGACTTCAACAGCATTTCCTTCGTCATACAGTTCTCGAGTAAAATGACACGTTAGGTACGTGTATTCTTTGATGACTCCTAAATGAGATTTTATTTGTGTGATCCTTATAATGCCGGGTCTATCAGAGTTCAGTGTAGATAATGATGAACATTATAGTAATATAACCATAGTATATTGGCATCATGTTTCTGTTTCCGCGTTTCAAATTGGTACATCCACACGGTTGCTACGAAACAACAGCTTTAATTTTATATATTAATACATTATACATTTTGAGCAATGACAAGACGTCATGTGGCGTTACCATGACGCTCAATGTTGATTATGTCGTCATCTTTGCTGTAATGTCGACCAGCATTTAATGATGTGTAAACAATTGATACGTCGTCCTTTCTTTAAAATCTGGGAGAACAACGAAATGAATGTAACAGCATTGACATAGAGGTTGTCAGTCTCCTTTTCAATTATTAATGACTTCATGTTTACCTGCAACGTTACCATGACGCTTACAGTAAGACTTCAGTAAGACCCACGATAAACAAGATTTTAGATACTGTAATCCTATAATAGAATTTTGTTTATTTTCACCCTTTTCTTACAAAATTATATAATATTTATTTGTTTTTAATCTAGTATTCCTTAATATTTTGTTTGAATTGTAACCGCTGCCATATTGTATATTGCTTATTGCTTTGATAGTCCGTCCCTTTAATTAAGCATTGTGTGATATTGATATGATATGCACGCCTTTATAATGTCTCTTGGTATTCTATATTTGCATGTTTAATAGTTACCCATCCTTTTGCGTAGGTATTGATTCTGACGCCAAATGTTTGCAAGCGTTACGTCATAGTTTTCGCTCACAAAATAATGACGCCATAACAGTAATCTACCGACTACGGTGGTAACTCCATAATATGCAAAGCCGATATTGAGAAATTTGTTTTCATTTTCTTTTTTTCATTTTATCCTATTTTACACCTCCAATTTTTTTTGTAGATATTTTTACCTTAACATTCAGGGAATGGTTATGGACAATTTATTCTAGAAGAAGGCTAACGTCTTTTAATGAATAAAACTGTCGTTATGATTTTAATATTGCTTTATTCAGATTTAGTCCATCATCTAAAAAGAATTCCTTATTTTGCCAGTGCTATTGTTGAGTTTGAGAAACATAGACAAATATTATTTTATATATATATGTGAAAATAAATTAGCTCATACATAGATATTTTACAAGTACAATATATTGTTCAATTATTCGTGTAGTTTTTTGCAGAGATTTAATTAAATTATCTATGTCTCTGGTTGGTATTTTTTTTTGTAAACAATATTTGAGTTCTGGAGGGAGAGAGATGACATGAATTGGAAGGAAAGAAACTTTTATGATGTATATGTATCGTACAATGTATGTCTCATTGATTTTTGGAGCAACTTTGAAATCCATATGGTACTGGGTGATATCTTCATTTTTCCATGTGTAGCTATTTCATTCTGTATTCACACCCTCCGCCCAAGTTCACAACTTCCAATAGGTACCACACTGGATCTAGAGGACTAATATAAACAAATATTGAGTCTATCTTTGTTAAAGATAGAATTTAGAAATCCTAATACAATGTTATCTATATTGTAAAAAAAAATCCTTATATTTTAAAAGTAACTTGACAAAGCCTAATCTTGACAAACAAATGAAAAGTATTGCAATCATTAATAATTTTATTTAATGATTACAGTTGAAAGGAACATTTAATAAATTAATACTGTTTAAATGTTCTGTTCATGATCTTCTAGGTCCATATTGGAAAAGTTTACTTTCAAGAGCACTCAAATCAACATTATTCAGTCTTCATATGATGCTAATTGTATGTATATGTGTATACATACACTTGTATACAGGTCCAAGGGATGAACTTTCTGTATTCATGTCACTATGCATGCATGGTGCCTGAAAAAAAGACCAGCAATTTTTTATATCTGTTGAATATGACAAAAAATTGAAATGATCAATTTCAAATATATATAAATGAATAAATGTAGGTTCATTCTACAGGGTTTTTTTTTTTATTTTAGAGAAAACATTTTATAAGTTGTGAATGTGTCACTGATGCATTTGATATAATCAAATATTGTTTCAAAAAAGATACAAAATTCATTATCTATTAGTTCCAACAAAAATTCAGAATAATTATAAATGATACATGGCTGCAGTACATTTCAACTCTGTAAAGTTTGTCATATACACATGAACCAGATACAGTTGTAATAAATATACAAACACTATTTATTATTATGACCAGAAATAATATTGTATGTGTCCTCCAAATATATCTAAAGAACAAGCTAAAACCTAAATGTACATATGTATATGTGTATATCAGAACATATACAATACAATTTTTACCAATTAACCTACAATGTAAATCCTATATACAATGTATGTGTATAACACTACCAGAACATGTACAGAACAAAAATTTACAAATTAAAAATCTATAAATATATACATCAGAACTGTATGAATTGACCGGTAGCATACAGGGCATTCATTACCCCTAAAGAGGCCCCACTAAAGAACCGCTATTTACCCCAGGGTTACGTTTTACGCGATTGGGGAACAGGTATGAAACATGTGACCATATGTGACCACTCATTTATGAAAAAATACTGCTAGGGACTATTTACATAATGATCAAAATACGAAGACTCACTCACAAATCAGCTGAGCAGGGAGTACCGGGTACGTAGTAGGCCTAGGTACGTACAGTAGCGGTCCGGAGCCGCGTGCTCGTTTGAACTGTTCTCTTCACTATAACAAGTTGTATTGCGTCGTAATGTTTACCGAGTCAGTTGTTGGGATTGTCGCTGCTCCATTGCCTTTCCTTTCGCATTTTAGGTGAGTCAGTTGTTGTTTTGGCGGAAACCTTTGGTTCAAAACTAGTAGCCATGTTTTGTTACTACGGAGAGTGGTGGTGTTGCGCATGCGTTAAGATTGAACTGCACTCTTAGCCGTCCGGGAGGACTTTTAGGATTCCCATAGATATTATTATTTCTTCGCATGTACAGCGATTTTGACGGAAAGTTTTTTTTTTCTAATTCATAAGAAATTATACCGATATATTAATACCATTTTTACCGATTTTACAGTCACTTGCCCGACTATTCGCTTTAAAATTGCTGCAAGGTATGTGATACTGCGCTCTCTAAAACAAATGCCATAATTTTAGTTTTCCTGTCTGTTGTTTATGATTTGCGTGTATGGTCCTACTCTGAAAGCTAGGAAGCAAGGCAATTAAATATAGTTTGACAATTTGCTAAGTGTTGTTCATTTATTCAACCATTTTACATAACCCAAATATATGCCATATCTATATATGAAATGATGGCTGTGACATATTTTGTCGTCAACAATGTTTTTTGTTTCATTTGAAAATAAATACATCTTTTTCTATGTTTACATATCGCGGAACATTTCTGTGTAGTTATTGATTATAACGTCATATGAGTGTAATGTCATATGCTTCTGAGAAGAAATAACGTCAAATAATGACGTCACAATCGATTCATACCTATCAAGTGTAATATTCAAAGACAGAATTGATTGGTTAACACGGACTTGTATATCAGTTTCAATTTATCGTCTACATATACTATTAAAATATCCTACAATGAAACGTAGATAACAATAATAAATATTGAGCTATTTGGAAATTTGAAAATTAAGTATTCACATATTAATCACCTAAAAGACTCTCTGTCAGATACTGCTCTTTCAATTTTGTCTTGCATGTAGCAATAATTTCATTGGCCAAAAATTTAAATAAAAATCAGGTCGCACTTAATATAGCAATGCATTGGTCTGTAAATGAAAAAGTTCACAAGTAAGTTTAAAGTACGTGTCAAACGATTAATGAGAAAGAATAAACTTGAATATATTTTTTTTCTGAGTGTACTCTAATCACAAACTTCTTTTTTATTTTAATTTGTAAACAAAGTTAATAGCAGAAGCTTGCAACAAGCACAATCATTGACCACAGTCTGAATGTTAAGCACACAAATGTTCTCGTGACCGTTTCCTTCATAACAAACATATCAAAATCGTCCGACTGTATAGTCCGTTTGTTCGAGATGGGTTATATTTCTCTCTATATATTAGAGGTCACGTGGATGTTGGCAGGTATTCGCATCCAATGGAAAACACCAACCAAATTTTACATCTCATGAGCTTAGACTGTGAAGTTCATCACGATAAATGAACAATGGCCTTTTGTAATTGTTATCGTTTTTACAACTGTTTGTCCGCTGAGGTAATTTGAAACAAGGAGGTGGTTAAAATATCCCAACAAATGACCTTCTTTGAGCATTACATCTATGTATATGATTTGGTTACATAACAATCACTTCAAACATCAGAACAGAAATTATCTTATTTACTAATAAATGTTTGATGTTAGCAATAATTGTACACAGATAAAACTATAAACAATTGTAAATATAGCAATATATAACCGTAAATTTTGAAACATAAGATCCATTTTAAAAACATTAAAATAAAGTATGATAGAGCGTACTTTTGTCAAACTATGCACTTTGGTGTATAACAGGGTCGATGTACGTGTCTGTTATTGTTAACCTATTTTATCAGTAAAAAAAACACTACTGCCAATGTTTGAATTACTCATTAGAATTACGGTGCCATGCCTTAAATAAGAGAAACGCCCGAAATGGGTACTAGCGATTTTAATGATCCATTTTATTATAACAGACCTCAGATCGCTTACAGAATCAAATTAGTGCAAATATACTTTTAAAGTTTATAATGATTGATTAGATCTGTCACCAATAGAGTGAATTACAATAAACTTTATTTGTAAAATAAACAAAAAATAAATTTTGACTTATCATTAGAGACAAAAGAACTTTTTGACAAGCGACAAAGAACTATTTCAATCTTTCAACTTGGAAACAGCAATCTCTTTCAAACGTTGATTATGTACCTATATAACAAAAGAAATAGTATTATACAGCCAGGGACATAGTTAAACCTGTCTTTGCGAACGATTCTGTATAAAGATCAACTACTTAATCAGACCACGTTCGAATAGAGTCGCACATTGTAATTTAAATAACACTTGGGAATAACGACCATATAGATATATATGGTAATAAAGACATGTTTTACTTTGTTTATTAGGTGGTATTTACAAAGATAATTACATGTAAATACATAATTATTCAAATTAAAAATCAAGTATAAGAAATTATCAATATTATAATTATGATATTCCATTTTCAATAGTAAATTACATATAATAAATCATAAACTGCAATTAACTTACAGAATAATTAAAGATAGGCAATATAAACAAAATGCTAAATACCTTTCCTCTGGCCCCGACTCGAGGCATCGCATCCAGAATGAAATATCTAGTAGGGCATTCCAGTACTAACAGCTAAAAATTAATATATTGCAAAAATGTTCATCGCGTTCTTGTTGGTCTATATACATGTATTACTAATAATTGCAAACGCAAATGAATAAATGTGTCAAATGTAAATAATTTCTTATCTATTAGTATTTTAATAAGAACATATATTTCTTTCTTTCTATGTATTTTAAAGATTTGTTTCGAAGGGATTGGTTAATACGAAAAAGTCGCATAAAAACTTCAGTTACATCTTGCCATTCACTCTGATATCCTCAAAAATATTAAACATTACATGTTTAATATTCATGGGCGCTATTCTATTTACCTGCCACCCAGATTACATTTATATTTCCAATAAATAGAATTTAACAATCCTTTAATTGTTAAATATAACTTGGCGTTTTATATTCCTAGTTATATCATCGGTCCACATCTATAATATTTGAGACTCATGTTTAGCTTTAAACACATAAATTATGACCTTGTATCTGACGACATTTCTGTCTCCTGTGTCTAAATACACTATCGTGTAACTGCATCCATTCTGCATTTGCATATCACAGAGTTATCTGTCCTTGCAGGTAGGTATTGATTGTGTCGTCATGTATTTGCGAGCGTAACATCACACGTTTTAGGAGACAACGAAGTGAACTGAGTTCACAAAATAATGACGTAACAATTGATACCTAACCGCAGGGGAGCTAACTCTTTAATATTCGAAGACGGAATACAGAGTATAAAATTTTTGGTGAATGGATGATAATACCTGCAGACAATAGTTGTACGAATCAATTTTAATAATCCGTCGTTCCCTTACCTCAGTGTTGAAGTAGTCTTGGAGCTGCTTCTCCGTGAGTTGCGCACCTGGGTGCAATCTAAATACAATCAATATTAAAGTTATGATTGTTATGTGTTCTCTGGTCATTACAGATTGCGTGTTATTATTAAATAACATATCCATATAAGCATTTGGATACTTCTAAATTTGATACAAAGATATAATCGCAAATAATGCATGATATATGAAAATAAAAAAGTCCCTCTACTTGTCAACATCAAACACAAAACCTACAACATTAATTTTTAGGGTAGTCGGGTGATGTAGTGTTTAATCTACTTGTCTTTCACCTAGCCGGAATTGGTTCGATCCCATGCATGGAGGTGAAAATGCCAATGATCATTGCCCGATTTTATGAGTTTTCACCGGGCACTTTTGTTCTCTATAAGACCCCTTGTGCGCTTACATCAGGGTTACCGAAAGTGATTTGTATAAGTATTTGTATATGTAAAATAACTAAAGTAAAAATTAGATATACAAGACATTGTATATCTATATCTTTCATCTTTTTTCCGTACTGTATAAATGACTTTGGGATTTATCATTATTGCTCATTTGCTATGCACTCGTGAATCAGCGATTTTCAATCAAGATACAGAGAGCTATACTATAGTCATGTATTATGCAAAGAGAAATATAGGGTTACACCATATCAACTGTATTACATTTTTATGATGGAGCGCATTGATTTTCGTGGTACGATGATCTACCACCGTGAGAAAGCAGACATTTTTCCCTTTTTACCATGATATTGTATAAAGACTGGGGGTAGAATTGGGTGGTTGTTGGGAGTGGGATGGGAGTTACGGTGTTAAAGCTAGATACCCAATGCACATATATTTCGGTCAGAAACAATACCAGAACAACCCACTACATCTTACTTATCTCAAAACAAAGTATAACAATACAACAATAACCCTGATAGTAACAAATATGTATATACAGTGGAACCCGGTTATATTGAGGTCTCTGGGGAATAAATAAAAACTTTTCAAATTAACCAGCTTTCAATATAACCAAGGAGAAAGACAATGAATTAATATGTGTGAGCAGGGATTATACTAGTATTTCATTTCATATTAAGCCATACTTCAATATAACCTATTTCAAATTGTGTCCAACTGTACATGCCATTTTTTTTTCTTTGTTATGTTATTGATTATAATTCTATAGGGAAAGAGCTTCATATAAGTTGGAAAACATATTGTATATCAAATATCACAATAAAATATGATTATAAATAAATCGGTGCGAAATAATGATATAAAGCGGTGTTTGACAAGTTTATTTCCCTTTAAGCGGATGTATTTTAGATTGGAACTGCGATGATTACTGAATGCCCTCTTTGATTGTTTACTATTACTCAGTATAACTCAGTCATATTGCATATATTATATCATAGTCCTGGTATTTGAACAGTTTTAAACAAAGTCTGTCCAGTTTTCAAAACTCACTGAAGCACGTACAATTAATGTTTTGGTATCTTGTTTATTCGTACTTAACATCATTTGCTGTTCGTTGAGCACTAGAATATTTCCCATGGCAACTCCATTTTCAATCAAAGTCTCTTCAACATCGGCTCGGTGAGTCCCTAATTGACGTTAAAACTACCTAACGGGCGACATTCAATTTATCTGTCACCCAAATTGTATTCATATTGACTATATACTACAATATTTGGTAACTGTTTATTGCTTAAATGTATGCTATGCGTGACAGACGAATTGCCAGGCATATCACCATATTACCCTTATATTATCTTATACAGAAGAATTGCCAGAGCATATCACCATATTACCACTATTGTCTCGTGAAATAGCAGACCATCTCACCAGTCTGTTACTATTGTCTCATTATAGATTGCCGTTATAGTGGCAGTTCAGCCTAATACCAACATATATAGATACAAACAATACTTACTCTACAAAGAGACACACTTCGTGACCGATCAGCGAGTCCTCGATCCCAATCACCTAAACAAAAGACAATTAGATCGTGACCTCATGAAAAATAATGTTCTCTATAACAGGGTCTCATGTGTCTAGAGTAAATATAGGGTTCGTTTTAAAGGTTTGTTCTCCCCCACCCCGCCCAAGTTGTTCTTATGTGATTTATCAGTGCTATGCCTATTTATTTTAATGATGTAAAATAAAACATGCCATAGTGACCACCTCTGTATAAAGACAACTTGTTTAATAAGACCACTACAATAAAACCTGCCTGAGACCACTACAATAAAACCTGCCTGAGTGACCACCTCTGTATAAAGACAACCTACTTAATATGGCCACTACAGTAAAACCTGCCTGAGTGACCACCTCTGTATAAAGACAACCTACTTAATATGGCCACTACAGTAAAACCTGCCTGAGTGACCACCTCTGTATAAAGACCACCCTCTTAATAATATCACTACAATAAAAACCTGCCTTAGTGACCACCTCTGTATAAAGACCACCTACTTAATAAGATCATTTTTCAAGGGTTTCATACAACCAAATTCAACATTATTCAACGTGTGTATAAAGAACACCTGATAATGAAGTTTCTACTCGCGTGGTCTGTATAGACAGGTTTGATTGTCATTAAAAGACAACAATGTCTTTTCCAAGCCTGCTTATACACAATGCCTTTATTTACTACCATACCTTCGCCTCTTTCACAGCTAGATGTTTCTTGGCTGTTTCAAGGATTAAGGAAGGATACACTTTGTCACCAGTGTGTTTGAAAACGACACAGTCTTCTTTCCTACCGACAAGCTGTATATGGCCCGTGGTATCCATTATACCGATATCGCTGTAGAACAAAATACGATATTGCAATAAACCGTACATAAGGATACCAGAGATTATTGTTATAGCATTAATATTGTACTCATAACTCAAAATCGAAAGCAAAAAAGTTGGGTATTTATTTCACTAACAAACCTAGCCTTCAGGACTCATCCCAATAAGCTGGGAGCTAATTACGAATAATCTTGTATATATATATTTTTTCTATACAATGACTTTTTTCTCCGCAAGGAGAAAATAAGAATGATGATGATGAGTATATTATGAAATCGTTAAATTTCATGAGGGATTATTTGTTTTCATTTGTACGACTAATGAAATATACAGGTAAATGCATATGATCATTATGAGCATTACTGATCATTGTCTCACTTAGGGAAGGCTTTGGATCACCAACCTGCAAAACCGATACCTCAGAGGAATGAACGAGCGATAAAGATCACTTCACTTTGACCTTCACTATCTACCTAGCAATTATATATTCAACAATATTCAGTCCCTGTTTGGTTTTTGTTACCGTGTGTATCATATTGGGATGCTGATGTTGTGCTGCCCTTTGGTAGCCACATCAGGGAATCCGACCATCTGGGCCGACAAAGTGATTTTACTTAGGACAAGTTGTTGTTCTACGTTTTGTTTTTACTTGTGATATTATATCGTACAGTACTTCATTTTTTATTTACAAACATACCGGCGAGTTTGCTTCTATGACGTATTGTCCATCTCTTGTTTATCAACAAACATACCGGTAGCATTTTATTTGGTACTCTGGGTGTTAACGTATGTAAATAATTCACATTTTTTTTTATTTAATCTGTACATAATTTATATGTGCCTTTCATTAGATAATCCACATATGTCGTCGGCTATCGAAACTTATTTAACATGTATAGCTACTATCCGAAGGGATTAGGTATCACCAACGCAATACACATTGCTACTGCTCCTTTGGTTAATCTGTGTTATCTATATGTGTTTATTGTTTATGTTTTGTGACCATTTGTGACGGACCTAAATATTTGACTCTGTTTGTTCTTTTTGTTTTATGACAAAGGGGCAGATTGCCTCGAAAGTTCGACAATATCTTGTTCACACTGATTGAATTACTTATAATTCCCACCCTATTACCATAATCACCACTTCAAGTAATTCGTACCCTGCATACATACAAATAAGGATCCAGTGATATATAGAAAACAACCGCTAATATTACTTCTTTGACCCATATGCTTATATAATTGTGACAAAGCAACGCAACATGTATTGTGGCGTCATCGTTCTGTTCTATTGAGTTTTCCGCTTTGACAGAAGCTCCAAAAATAGTTAATGAAAATCCAAACAGTGGGCGGGTATGATGAGGCTTTAAATGTTGATAGAGGTTTTTATTGAATAGTATATGTCGGATCAAACTTTACCCTAAATGGACCCATCCCGTCATTCCTTTCGTTTTTGACGTCATTTCCGGGTCCTTATAGTAGCTGCTGAACGTAAACCAACCTCGGGTACACACCTCGCCTGCTTTCCCTATAGGTAAAACTTCGTCATCATCGCCGACAATCTTAACCTGGTAGCACAAATCAAAAAGATGGAATTGCGACATACAAACTATGAATAGTAATTTCACACTTAAATGAACATTATTCTAAAGTATTAGTAACGATGCTTTAGGATGAGTAACAGAGATAATATGTTTCAATACATCGTAAATTATTATTATAAAACAACATGTCAAGTATTTAATGTCGACTTCTTTTTCAAGACTGGAAATCGCGATCTTCATAGTCTAAAACGCGAAATAAAACAATTAATCTTCTCGATTTATTCTCATTTCGGTGTTACGTTGTGCGTAAAGCGTTTCGAGAAAGTCTGTGGAGTGTGTACTGGAGACAAACTATAGTCTGAAATACTCTGTACTCAAAACAAGGATATATCCTATATCTGGTTATTTTCGCGGATCAACATTTTCTCGATTTGATCTAAAAACGAGAAATTTATATGTCAGCGATTTTCAATTTTTTGCGATATGTATTTTAAAGGTAGATATCATTCAGTTTTTTCTCGATATTTCGCTGATCAAATGACAATGATCAAACGACCTTAACATTGTGCCGCGAAATTGCGAAAATAACCGGCTATACGCGTACAGTATCGTACTTACTGTGACTCGATATCAATGTAGTGTGACCGAAGGTGATGCCTTACTCATTTCAACAATATTTTGGAATATTAATCTATAGGAAAGTCTGCACATATCCAGGTGCTAAATCTTACTAAATTCCTTAATAAAAATAATCTGTACTTTGTTAAGACGAGCCGTACCTCTGCATGCGGGAATGGGTAGCCAACACTTTCTATCTTTTGGGATTCTGAGGAATAGACAGTTGATGTCATAGATACTATAGCTTCTGAGGCACCATATGACGTCTGAAATGTTAATTCAAAACAGTTGATGTACAAAATGAGAGAATATATTATTAGTTCAAATATATATATTTTGCCTCAATTGCTATGTTTATGAGATGACATCATCATGACGGTTTTAACCATTTACAGTCAAACTGTTTTTGAAAGTTTCTTCAATTGTATTTTTGTTTTTGTACCTTGACGTTTTGATTGCTCTAACTACGTATACGTCACATAGTCCATGAGTATCATTGTTCAATATGAATGTTATATCACTTTTCAAGTAAATAAATAGTATATTCATCAGTTTGTATCAAAGGATCTTCAAATAAAGGTATTGAGCATTATATTCATGCATACAATGTACACTATTAGTAATACTGACAACGAGCGGTAAACGTATACACATACGGATACGGATATGGATTGAAAGGGGAGCGACCATTATTCTTAAAATATTTTCTTTTTTTCTATTTTTGCATTTTGAATGGTGAGTTTACAATAAACACATACTACCGTAATTTGAATGATAGATCTATAATACTCTTTATCGTGTTATTAAACATATCATCATCTCTATAGGGAACAACCAACTAAATAAAAAAAACCTTCGAAATGGCCCCTGTGTATACAAGATTCAGCCCAGGATAGAATTTTTAACCCGGCCGCTGATTGGGTGGCTAATTATCAATTTCAAAAGTGAAAATGTTTTTTGACAGGTGATTATTCCTAGATAACCATGATATGAATTTGGAAATTTATCTTGAGATTTAGGTTCAAAATATCAATTTTGATAATGAATAGGTAAAAATATTAGAATTTCAGTTTTTTTTTGTGCAAAATGCGCCTGATTTTAATTAAACTACCCTGGTTGGAGTTTGAGCAGAAGGACCCAAACTTTTATTTTCTCTCTAGTGTTATATAAGAACCTAGACTTTAATTATAGAACACAATAGCTAACTAATATTCCTTTGTTTTAAGAATACAGTACAAAACTTTAACAAAGTTGAACACTGTGGTCTATGTAAAATAATGTAATTGGTTGTTCTCTATAAGGCTCCCCGCTCAATCGATTACGCACGATCATCTCACGGCTGTACCTATATCACAATGGGAACTGTGTATTACCTAAATAAAGGATATGATTATAGGGTTAACGTTATAGTATGTTTCATGGAACGGCTGCCGATTGATATTATGAGATCAGAATAGGAGAGAATTACAATTTATTAAATAACATATGAATAAAATAGACGCAAATTAGAAAATATGGAAGGGTATTATGCATAATGGAAGCTCCTCTTTCAACACGTATCCGTATACGTGTGCGTATACATATACCGCTTATTGCATGTTATGTATTCTATTCATCATTGTTGCATTTTACAAATCAATAAGAAAATTTATCTAGATAAAATGTAATTACCCTCATGAATAAATTGACAGTATGTAATTATATGGGCATCAAAGTCTTTTTCTCCAATATGCATCCTGATACCATCTAATCGCACTCATTCATAAATTGACAGTAATGATCTGTACATAGCATCAATGTCATAAATATGAATGTTATTATCATGTCATTTTGAACATTCTTGATTTCTCGTGTTGTTTCTACAATATTTAATTTGTGAAGTCAACCTCATCACACACTTACTGTTGTTTCCGGGAAGGCTTGTTGTAGTCGGTGTTTATCCTCTGGCGATACAATGTAGGAGGTCAACATAACTACAACAGATAATTACCGAGAAAAATAAATAAAAAGAGAGCAGTTTGTTAGCTACTTCTATATAAGGTGTTACATTTAAGTTCCGGTTATTCTGTTGTAACAATCTTAACGTTTTCAATGTGTTGTTTCTGGTAACATATGTACTCTAACAACGGCTCCTTCTTTGTTTTAAAGATAAAAAAAATATTCAAATGTGGGTTTTTTTTCAAAGTATTCTGTACTTTCTCTCTTAACGCTATCAATTATATTATTGTTATACGTATGAATACAATATTTGCAATTCAGTAAGATGTCAACTATTTTAAACCTCCGAACACTAGCCGGTTGTTCTACTGATTGTGTTACCTAGTCAACGATGATCACCGCATTGTAGTCACGCTATCATTGCATTGAATAAAAGATTAATTTGAATGTTTATAAAACATGCATAAGTCTTACCTCCACGGAGTGATGATATGTCGTATTTGTGAAGATCCGGCGATCCCAACATTTTTATCAATTCGAACGGATATCCACTATACCATGTCATTCTAAAGCAAAACGATATGGGAAAACTGATAAACATTATACATTTTGAAGTAATTTTATTTTGACCCGTCCTTTGCTTGAATGATTATTTCCTTGGTTTATGTTATTTCTTTGCAAGAAAATATTATTTCGTAAAACGTTCTGAATATTGACACCCCTTCCCCGCCCACACCACCTTATCCATCATCCTCCTAATCGTCCCTTTTTATCTTTAATTATCACCAATTGTCATCCTAATCAGCACAAAAAACTTTTTGCTATATGTATGATTTGTATTATGTAAGTTTCGTACTGTATAATGTCTTGGCAATAAAATTAAGCTATATTTTTTTTAGAAATGTAAGTTACTGGTAGAATTAGAAGTAGACATAATCTTCTTCAAAATATATATTGATGAATTTGAAAATAATATAAGTATCCATATTTAACATGCCATGGAAGAATAATTGTCTTTGACCCGGATACGCAACTGTTTTAAATAAAACAATTGAAATCAGCGCCTCAAGTTTTAATTAATGTAACAAATTATAACAATAATCTCACCTATGGTTTTGAATACCTTCCAACAGACATGTGACATCATCATTGTAGAATTCTATTTTAGAAGACAGTATTATTAAAAGGCTTTCATTCCACCAATACAAGGCCTGTGTAAGGCTGATAAAAAACTGGATATCGTCCGTAGTCGGGTTTCTCACACCAACGACATCAAACTGCTCAATTAAAAATATCCAACACTAGTATACTGTCAGGAAATAATCGTATGCGGTACATACTTAACTTTATATCATTATCAAATCATTCACTATCATGTTGTCATAAAATATTATCTATTTTGATCATTCATTCTTTCATCTATCCATTCATGCAGATTTCAGAGTCAGCTCCCATGTCGGTAGTTATTATTTTTACCTCCTTATTTTGTGAGTGCAATTCAAGTGGATTCCCAAGTATGATATGGCACTCGCGAAAAAAATGACGTCACAATTAATACCTATCCGCAAGGATGGGTAATTTTGTAATATGTAGATACAGAATGGTGCAATTAGGCATTAAATTTTGCTTATTAATGTTTTGATAATTTTCATTTTCGCCCATATTTCTTCTGTCCTTCAATCAATCGATCAATACGCCGATTCCGGGATGCAACATTCAGTCAGTTTAGTCATGTGACCACGTGACTTAATTTAGGGCACATTTGAAACAAAATGGCGGCATATGTAATGATTGTACACGGATGGAAAATTACATGTCATGACAGATCATTTAACATTAATTATCAGAACAAATTATATTAAATGTGATCTAAATATGAACGAAAAATGAATTTAGACACAATAAGGACATGTAAATTACCGCATCAAATGGAGCTGTCGCCTAGCAGTTGAAAATCAACGGTAGCTGACGTCTCACTCACATTTATTGTATAACTTGCCTGGGTGTATTTTTCCAAAACTCAATAACAAATAAGAAACACAAAACATAATAGTTTATCTTAGTTCCGTTATCGAGCAAGTATAACCGACTATGACCTTTACCCGGACATTGGTATTCTCTGCCTATAAGTGTCACCGCCATGACGGAAAAATGTGCCCTAAATTTTTCGCGGTCACATGACCAAATCAACGTTTTCTACCTCCTACTGAGAAGAGTTCCTTGTATCACGGAATCGGCGTATTACTCACTCGTTTAATTAAAAATTTATTTTTACTTTTTTATTTATCCGATCCGATAAACAGCTGAAAAATTAACATAAATATTCATTATTTATAGCACATAACATATATATCTTACATTATCGTAAGGATTTCTCCTTGTGTTGGTAAACTTAGAACAGTTCACAGCATAGCAATGAGATTGACAGACGAGCTTAGCTTCTCCACTGGAACCCTAAAATTAAATATGTAAGAAGTATCATAATTGAAGATAAATGTTGTTAATTAATAGCATTACTCTCTTGACTGGCTCAAACAATCATTTGCATTTAAATCCTCTCCACCCCGAAGGCAACTTTTTAAAATGCTGTTTGCTACATTCTAAACAGTTAGATAACCGTAATATAGCATGATCATCGAGAAGAAAAACTATAATGTAGCCAAGTAGTTTTTTAGGACTTCATACACGTATACATGTATCCTTTTCTCTGGACCGTAGACAACCTAATATAAATATATACATACGTTAACATGATATCAACATTGGAACGTTAATATTCAGGACACAATTATTAAAAAATAAAATAACACAATGCGAGGAGGTCAGTGGCATATGCCTACCCTCTAGCAACCGTGCAACGTATGGTCAAATGAAACAACTCGCATACAATTCAGTCACTGTAACTCAAAACTCATTTTTAAGATTTATGTTTGTAAAACGGAAGGTATGATATTTTATGATAGTTTTGAAAATATATTGTATATTTCAGCAATTCTTTGTTTATACTTAGGTCTAGGAAAATTGTAATTTGAACATAATCGGTACGACTAATCGGTGCTCATTAAAAACACGAACTACAGTATGTAATCTTTTGAACGAGAACGGTTTAAGGGAGGTAACTCGATCTATTTTTATCAGAACCGTACAGCTGTTTGAACTTGTAAGTCTATGTTGGATGGATAAGAGAAACGGAATATTTCAACGAAGATGTATAAAGAGTGCAAAATCGTATTATTTTTCTTAAAGTCAAAGTTTTTTGATTAGTTAAAATCAATTAACACAATATTAATTAGGCCGTTTGTATTGTGACCCAGGTGTCATTTACGTGGTCTTCTGAATGTACTCACAGACGTCGTGATTATAAATGCTGTATCTTCGGTGGTGACTTTGTTTGAAGTTTGTTTCAGCGTATCATCCGTCACAGTCTCCCCTCGCTTCAGAAATTCCGAATATGTACTGAAACTGGACCAAGAGTTAAGAAAAATTGATATTTGACACACTTATAAACAGTTGGCGGCTTTTTTTTTTTATTTCGTTTCAATATTGCAATCAAATAATCAGTATTTTCAATATCGCAATGAAATATTTACTATGTTTAATATCGGACTCAGTATTTAGTATTTTCAATATCGCAATTAAATATTTAATGTGTTCAATACCGAAATAAAATAGTCAGTATTTTTAATATCGCAATTAGATATTTAGTATTTTCAATATCGCAATTAAATATTCACAATAACTATACATGTAAAACCATACTGTGAATCCTTCTAGTTTAGGGGTGAATAGACTATCAACGATTGTACTTAACCCGACATTACCCAAATTGAAACACTTTTTGAAGATTATTTAAAAAAATCGTTACTTGTGTTTGAATCCAGATTTTTTCATGACATTAAACATATGTTTGGTTTTAATTTCTATATTTGTTTTTTTGTCAACAGTGCATATATTTAGATAAAGATAGCTTTGAAGCATGCTCAGTCAAGCCCTGTGTTTAAGCAGGTTCGAGTACCCAAAATGAACACCTCCTAAATATGGTTTGATTAATTAATGTTTAGACATGATAAAAATGTTTGAATTCCATGACATCTAAATAAAGTTAAAACCTTTTTTTTCATTTATTTAAGTCACACAATTGTCAAAAAACCCATTCTTTTTAGGATTGTCCCACGACGTCGTTTATCGGATTTTTTCACAATTTATTTGTTTATGTTAAAATATGGATAATAAGCAACAGGAAAGAAAATAACATAATATTATGAAAATTACAATTACAATTTAGCGCCTTAATTAATATTGAGGACAGATATTAAAAGTATTGATTGTAACTGAAAATTCTGTATCACATGTTTGAAAACATTATCCATTTTTTGTAGCGTTCCACTTTAGGTAGAGTTACATTACCCTGTATGACTAAGATCGTACCCCTATGCTTTACTGAATAGCTGAGAAAGAATCTGTGGTACAATGCATTGTTGTAAATGTTGTTCAATTGGCTGTTAAAGACTCACCCGTCCGGAGTATTAGCAGTGTATATGATGTCTTTTAATGTGTCTGACCTATACAGAGAGAACCAAATCACACTTAAGGCAAATCAGAATTGGGTCAACAAAGCACGTAAGGTATAAAAAATTTTCGAGGATGGTGTTTAACTAAAATTACAGTTGACCGATCAACCCCTTACAACACAAGTTCCGTGAGTTGAATAATGTTTTCCTTGACCCCAGAATAGTCTTATCAACTTTGTATTTTAGCTAAGATTACAAATAAATAACACAACAAAACATCTTGAGAATGTAAAGAAAACTTTCCATTTAATTGTAGAGCCGATGTAACATGCAGATATTACTCGAAATTTTGCAAATAATAATGAAGCTATAAAGTTACCTCCCTGACACCGGAGAGCTCCACATCTTCTTGAGTTCCTCGGTAAGTCCGTCTGATGCTTCCGGTCCAACAAATAAGACTGACGGATCGGCCTGCAAAAAGCATAGGTAGTATAAATCATTTAGATAGAGTTATCATGGGCTGGATCAGCTCACAAAGAATATTTAACCAGTCGCATGATAATACAATTGTCAGAATAAAAAATATTTTGGAATAAATTGCTGTTGCTTATTTTTGTTCTTGAGAGAGCATGGGTTTGTGTTTGAACTTCGATACATTTGGATAGTTATATGGGTCTAACATGAATAGGGAATACTTTTGACATTGTCATTAAGATCACTCACATCATTCGATGCAGGGAAGATTTCTTTTCCATTTACATTAAAGGTTCGTTTTTGGTATTAAATAAAAGAGTAGTAATGGTATTCTGTAACAATTGCAGAGTGGTTCCTTGCAGTAGGCTATGTAGCCGGTATATGTGGAATATAGATTAACTACATTCCAAACGGAAAGTAGCAGATGCAAGGCTTAGACTAATTTCAGAGATTTTTGTGTAGAATGTTGTTTTTGTATTCTTACCTTAAGTGTCTTTGGAAGATATCTATCCACGGGGTTCCGCATGCACGGCTAGGTAAGATATTGACAAATAAGCATTAATACTCAAATAGACACACAAAAAAGATATTCACTGAATACGCGCATTGAAATTTATTTATTTAAAGCATGAACACAATTCATCAAAATACATTTTATCCTTGATTAACATCGTCCTAGTAAGTGACGATCAAAATCTTGTTTAAAAATCTAGTTAAATCTAGTTCTTTTACTACATAGTATGAAGTGTCCATAAACAAAGCCCAGATCGAATCAAAATGCCGCATCACTTTCAAGGAAGTTTGTGTAAACATGACCCCAAAGACAATCTTTTCATTTTATTACATACCAGTTATAAGGATTAATTTGAAGATATGTTTGAAGTAATTTCGATAACATAAAAACATATTCAAAGTTATCCTTATAATTCAGAATTCCAAATCGTTTTCGGGGTATGTTTTTTCAACAAATTTTCGCCGTCATCTCAGCCAATCAGAAGCGACATTATAAACGACGACAGCAATTATTTCTTATGGACTGAGGAAGCAATTTTTTACGCCAAAATTGAATAACCATATCAAGACATCATCGTAACAATATTAATCATTGGGTCGAGAGTTTAATAAAATATCATGGGATATATTTTCTAAAGCAACACTACTAAAGAATAAAATGATGACTTTTACCTGATGCATAATGAGTCCTATGGATACAGTTCCGTAGAACAGCACCACGCTCTCCATATCGGCCATTCCAGTCGTCATGATAACATCCCCCTTCCGGAGCCCCATCGCAATGAGACCTTTCGCTACAGCACGTGACTGTATATATATCAAATAAAACAACTGTTATACAGGTAATATGATTTGTAAATATCAACAGGGACCGTGGATATGAAATCATATTTTAATTAGATATTTAACGCAATTTCAATATATTTTTACAGGTGTTCTAATTAATATCCAATAGTAGAAACGACTCAGTTATATAGCAAGAGATTCTAAATCAATTTTCATATAGTAATCTTAACGCTTTTACTAACTGTGACTAGTTGATGTTACTTATAAACGTTTGCAAACACCGAATTTTTAAAAATAGTGACATCAATGCATGTAAAAAAAATCAGTCAAAATAAAATGAATTATATATACCATGGAAAATACAAATCAAAACAATAATGCATGGTACATATCAGGATTCTTTTTAAAAGACATATCTTTATAAATGTTCTGCGCTGCTCTCTTAATATTCAAATTGTCCAAACAAGTCAAAAACAGAGATATCGTAGACGAAATCCACCTTCAGGTTTGAAATGTTCCAAAAGCCAACATATGGAATTCTAGGGTACTAAATATTAGGGTTTATATAAGTAAAACAGACAAATAGAAACTTGCGGGTTTGCTTGAATTAGGAAGCTTAGTATGTTAAAGGTCTGCTATCTTACCCTTTGGTATAGTTCCCCGAGTGTGATTTCCTGATTATAGTCCGGAACTTTACAAATGACATGATTAGGATCATGTATCGCAGCCATTTCTAGGACCTGTCCTAACGTCCTACCGCTCAGTGGAGTAGGACACACACCGTGGTAGTAACTCTGTGTCAGGGGAGTGTCAGCCGGTCGGCTCTCTCTGCAGATTTAGAGTAGAACCGGTTATAACCCGGATCAAATTGTTCGCGATTTTACGTAAAAACGAGAAAATCAAATTTTAGCAGTATTATTATTTCGCGATCTGGGTATATATAAGTGAATCATTCCAAACTTTTTCGAGGATCAAATTTTCGTGATGATAACAACGTGCCGCGAAATAGCGAATATGTGATACTTGCGAAAATAACCGGATACACGGTACCACATAGCCGGTTATTTTCGCGGGGATGAAAATTTCGCGTTTCCATTGGATATTGACATGATCGCGGAAACTCGATCCGCGAAATGTTAAGAAATGGCTACATCAAATATACCCTTAAAGACAGATAACAAAAATGTCAAAGCCGCTAAAATGTTATTTTCTTAGTTTTATTTTATTTTATTTTATTTTTGACCCACGAAAATATAGGTTATTACAAAAATCTTTTTTCCCACCTTAATGAATAATTATATTAAATATAATAAAAACAATACAATTTACGTGTTCAAAAGAGATAAACACAATGTGACTGTACAGTGAAACACTATACATATAGTGATACATAATCGGTACAAGTGTTTCGTTTAACTATAATGAATAAAAATAGAAAAGATTTTTCTTCTTCTTAAAGTTGCTACACCGCTGACGAATGAGTTCGAATAAAGACGAATTAGTATTTTTCTTTGGTTACAAAAGTTACTTTACACCATTAACAACAAAGTTTAAGCTTCTAATATTTTCTCAGGAGAAAAAATATTAAAAATAACTAATTGCGTCCCGCAAAAAAAATCCAAGGCCCTATGCCCAATATCCAATGCTGTACTGAACAAACAAATTGTATTGTATGTATTTTTGCGTTAATTAGATACATATAGTATACAATAAACATAATTTATTGTTCAAATGATGAGTATCGTTTACGATCTCTCGGAAGTTGGACATCTTTAACATCCTATCAGTTTGTGGAGTCATTGACATGAAATAGTTTACATGCAATGACATAGCGACAAAAATATCCAGATATACATTTTAATGGCATTAAAAGTCTGTTTCTAATTCCTTTTTTATTGGGAATTGGAGAACCCATCTGAGAGCTAAAAATAAACGTGTGAGGCAACAGTATAATTGTACTGAATTTTACAGACTATATACAATACCAGGTATGTACGCTAAACTTATAGATTAATCAGATAGAATATATGATAAAATTTTACTGTTATAAGTGGATTGTGATATCTTTACTGATAGTGGATTGCTTTTGAAATAGTGATATAGCTACACAGTAACCATGGAAATACTGACCTTGAGGAGTCCTTCATCTTCTTTTGTGTACTATCTCCATTCTCCATTTTACAATTTGATGCGCTTCCTGAAAAAAATTCTATGAATGTAAGTAGGATATGTCCATGATACTGTCCAAAATATATTTACTCTTTATTTTTATAATAGGCCATATTAACAAACCTTGTAAGTAATTTGCAATAAACATCAAATATCGCTCACGTCTAATGTCCGTACGACATTTGTAATCGATGCTAAAACATATTTCATATTAAAAATAGGTCATGTCCGTACTCACTAATTATGAAGTCTTCATGACACAGCTGTGAAATTCTTTCTTCATTGGACGTGTCCTCAGTGCAAGGTAGGATTGTTGATTAGATAGCATCTGATAGCATTACAAAAAATGTACATCCCACAATCGACAATGTTTACACAATATGTGTTACTATAAAATACAGCTGATAACATGTTCACATGTCACGTAAATGTGTTTAGTTTGATTTATTAAGAAGGCAAATAAAGTTGGTCGTTTAATTCAGCTGGACGGGACACACTTTAGTTTATAAAAGTGTTGCAGGGAATGGAACGACTGGTTTGTCCGTTTCCCGTGTTAAGTGACCGGTGAAAAAATATAATACAGCACTATCCAAAATTCAAACTATGATGAATATGTTAGATAAATGAATAAGTAATTTCAGATAACTAATGATTAAAGATAATTATGTTTTTAAAACATTATAATTAATTTGTTTTGTCTCTAGCTTTCTGATTGGCCTATTCATTTTTTTTCATTCCACGATGAAAAAAAAAGAGAATGGCGCGGAAACCCGACGTTATCATGACGTCACTATAGAAACATTGACGTTGCGTATTGATTTGCAAAAAACATTCCATTAAAAAATCAATGGAATCGTACGTGTTAACGTATTTCATTTTATAAGGTAGCCTGGAAAATTTATTATAAGCATTGAAGTTACTATTTTTTAAATTTCATCGGGATATGGAATAAATTTTGTTTGCAAACTTTTGTGATAATCCGCCACGCGGATTCACACAGTTTGCAAACAAAATTTCATTCATACCCCGATTAAATTAAGAACTGGTGACTTCAATGCTTAAATGTAAGACTAATACAAGGATCCTTTGAGACACCATTTCAAAATCTCCAACTTGTTTATATATACATAAATGTATATGTAGGCGGTTTAAAATTCTGTATATACTTGTTAAATTTCGCGGGATTTCAATTCCGCAGTCTACTCTTTTCACCAGGGCCTATTTTTGTTAATCCTATCTAAAGCATTTAAAGGAATAAACGAAAATCTACACAAGGCTTTGGTGTCAATTTTTTTTTTAAATTTCATCAGGTTTGAAAGAAATCTTGTTTAAAAGCAAAATATATTTAACAATCTGGTGCAATTCAAAGTAGTGAAATCAATGCTTATATTGAATTTTCTAAACTAATTGATAAGATATTTACACGTAAAATTCCATTAACTTTACAAGTAATTATGTTTTCCAAATCAATACGCAACGTCAATGTGTCTATTGTGACGTCACGATAGAGTCAGGTTTCCGTATATTATGTTTTGGAACGATTTTGACGTCAAATGACTTTTGCAATCAAATATTTACCTTTGTTTTATTTTTTTCTCTGACCATATGAAAAAACCCACTTACCGATATTTGTGCTGATAAATATGATGTGATATATCTTTGTCAATATCTCTTTTTCCATTTCATATTACATAATATTCACTAGCACAAAAGTTCATAATTGTATGATGGTTACTCAAGGAAGTGGTTAATACACCCTGGACGGCAATAACCATTATTCCGCCTCATAGAACAATCTTACATTTCTGCTTGTGTTAACAACGTCACAGGTGTCCAATGTATATTCAAGACTAGATGAATCAAGAAACGTCTCATCATTTTGAGGTATCATTCTTTGCCCCTGGCATAATCAACAACAAAATGGTTGTCAAGATACAACTGGCGCAAACGACACTCAGATATATGAAATCTCACCATGTGAGAAGCATACGACCCTCAGAACATATTATGTGAAATTTCACCATATGAGAAGTATACGACACTCAAATATATGGAATATCACCTTGTGAAAAGCATACGATACTCGGATATATGAAATGTCACCATTTGAGAAGCATACGACACTCAAATATATCGAATCTCACCGTATGAGACGCAGACGACTCTCAGATGGAAACTAAACATGGGATAGTTCTATTCTATAACATTGTTACAGTGACGAAATTTCGGTAATATCTTAATTGAATATTTTCAAACCAACTAAATATGACCACAAAACAGTCGCTTTCAAGATATTTAATACATGAACCAAGAGGTAAACAATGTAGCATAACAAGATGGACAGTTACAAGTTATAAGAAATGAAAAATATATGGAAGACAACGTTATCTATCACAAGATACACTTATGTTTACCCACCGATTATAACTAAGTTTTTAATAGCTTTGCTAATATGTACACACTTATATCTTTACATATATCATGTAAATGCTAACTACAGCAATAAGAATGTTTTGCGCTGATTATAGTCTATAACATACACGTACACAATGATCATATGTATTATATCTTGTTCTCTACATGTAAACATAGATTATAACTACATATATACAAACATATCATACATACTTCATTATTCTTATACACTAATATCATATAGCTTGACACTTTAAAACATCAAAAACTAACTTTATCTACATTGATTTTGTCTATAGAGAAAAGTTTCATATACTTATCTGTTGAAATGCGTATCACTTCTATCATGTACCTATTGAAGTAGCATTCTTACACTCCCGTCTGGTGTTAGAGTTGTCTCCCTTTGTTACTGGCAACTCTCGAGTATGAATGAGGTTATTTATAGAAATGTCACACTCACTCTCAGTCGAATGCTTCACTCCAAGTAAGGCCCTTTTTGTTTATACGGTTTGACTGATTGGACCTCTAGTTGTTCGTTTGTGATCTGGTGAATTTATATTATTTCAAACGAGCCTTGGCAAAGCCCTCATAAGCTTGTATCAAAAACTGCAGGTCAGTGATGATTTATACTTGAAATAATAACTTTAACAAACGGCCGAACTGGTTGTTCCGAATAAATCAAAACATCAAGCCTCGTTCCGACATTTTAACTCTGATCAAACTTTCCAAATACGAGGGTTCTGAAAACGACCTTCACCTCTCACCCCCTTCACACCCTCTCTTACACATCCACACACACCCTCACACACATACACCCACACACACTCACACATCTGATAACACACCCTCACACACATACACCCACACACACTCACACATCTGATAAGTGTTTCATGATCTTGAAAGATTATGTCATAAACAATCGCTGGTCCAAATAGCAATAATTTTAATTACTAATCTGCATATCGTAGAGAGTGACTCGGAATCAAATATCGGAGAAACTTCTGAAACCGTAATTTTTTTAACGATACCTTTCTGAAATTGATTGTGTTCATTGAACAGTGCAAAGCTAATGCAATACGCTATATTACATTTTGCTTAAAGGTGTAGTTTAATTCAACCTATTGGAATGACAGACAAGTTCTAACATAAATACGGAAAGTGTTATAGTACCTGTTAGCCTATAATAAAATGTTACAAAACGCACCTCAGTCTTTATTTGCTATCAAATAAGTCTTTCCATTCACAAATGTACGGTAGTAAAAAAACTCAGATTTTTTTGTATAACCTCCGTTAGTGCAATTGGTTGAATTCTTTCTTTTTTATAAAACAATACGTAAATCCAGTTAAATTTCTCTGCTCTTATGATGTTTAATGACGTATGACATTATCACTCTTTCATGCTGGCTATCGCGATTTCCCTTAAACGTTGAATGTTTACCTGAAATAAAAACAAGAAATCAACACAATACCTATAGCAAGTTATATTTGTACGATGTGCGATTAGAACGCCATTGTTCAATTCCATCAATTACATCGGCTGTGTGATATTTATATCCATTATATAAAATACGCAAAAATACGGATATCTATAAAAGATCAATGATAACATTATATTATCGTCAAATTGTATACAATGCTCTATAATATCAGTATAATATTGTAAATAACGAAGAAAGCTTTTCCTTATCACTCAAAGTTGCAACACGTCTTTATATTTATATTTTAAAGCTAAAATCAACATAATTGAAAGCCAATTTGACTTACAGTACTAGAGGTAAGACTTAAACTGACTTGAATGAACCACTTAACAAACTATAATGTGTAGATTTTAACACAACAGAGCACCAACAATAGTAAAATGAATAACAAACTTAAATTACCTTTCCTCTTGCTCCAACTCGAGGCATAACATCGATGAGAAAATATTTGGTCGGACATTCCAGAAACAAAAGCTATAATAATAAAATCATATATATTGATTGTATTGTTCATGACCATATTTATTTATGGAAATGCAACGTTTTATTCAAAAGATATTTCGTATTTTCTCAAACAGTTCTAAACACGTCTTAAAACGGCAATGACATTCAATAAAACATAGAAGTTGATATTTAACATGTGCTTTATTAATACGCAATTAAAAAATCATTGAACACTTCTGACCGTACTATATAATTGAATAACTTTGCAAAAGTAACTGATTTCTATTATATGCTTATAAGGATATATTTGATGATAATCATAAATACTTCTTATACTTATTTCACATAAATTATTGTGTTATTACAGTCACCAAGAAAGCATCAATTTTTTTAGCAGCGTTAATAAATTATTTTCATACCTCTTCGTTAAAGTATTCCTCGAGCTCGCTCTTTGTTAGTTCAGCACCCGTATGTAACCTACAAAATACACTCGTTATAACAATAGTGCAATTTCTCTAATGCCTTCAAGTGCACTCATGTCGTCTGAGGCTGTGTTGCATGTTTACAATTGTAATATTTAGTGAAAGTGGTGTTTTTTTTTGTGATAAATGTCTGTAGTATGGGATGAATGTGATGAGTCATATCATATATATGCAAGTGATGTTGTGAGTGAGAACCCTCCTGTGTGGGGACATTTGTTTATATATTTGAAGGCTGATCCCAAGACCCCGACCTTGACAGGCTACAGATGTGTATAACATGTCTGGGATATTAAAACTAAAAAGTTTCAATAACTGATCAGCATAAGAAATACCTACTCTACGAAGAGACACACTTCATGGCCAATAAGGGAGTCCTCGATCCCAATTACCTATAATAGATATTGAATAGTTTTTCGTCAAAATACACCTCCCGTTAAAACAATATTGTCTAATTCTTCAATTATGATAGATTGTCTTTATTCCTCAAATTTTGTTTCTACTTTCATGTATATGAACTGTTATACAGTAGTGCATTGAATGGGACTGATTCACATACCACGTGATACCAGATAATGTTTGACCGGGACTCTTGTTTCTATTGGTGATTTAATGACGTTAAAAGAGGAGACCCCCATGCTAACGTCGTTTCAGCGTGGAAATTGCCAAGAGTTACGTTTCATCACCCCTGGAGATACCAATGCTTCACAAACATTATCGGGTATCACGTTGTACCTGAATTATATTCCCATTAAATCGAGAAAAGTTAAGGCGAACGCTCTGACAGAATCGTCATCGGTTCTAGATGCAAATTGTAGTGTTGTTTATCTACCAATAGGGACATATGTCACATTTGCTGCGGTATCATTAATAATTCATCACTCAAATCGTTGTCATTTTATTGGTTCTTCTATGAGTTGAGGCATAAATCTTAACCAATTAAAATTAGACGCCCATCTTTTATTGAAACTTTATCACAAACAGGATATTTTCTACGGATAGAGTATCATTATCTGATATATTGATAGTTTCTCTCTCTAACCTACATGCATTCACTTTGTACGGACATGCGAATTTATAAATATATATATATATAAACTAGAATATGTGGACCTGTTTCTATGTTTCAAGGGGTAGATAAACGATAATGAGATTTGCACTTGGAGCCAAGATGTTATAAACTTAGGACTAGGTCCTTACCATAGCTTTATTTAATAACTGGAATCTTCAATGATAAATTTGATGCTATAACGAGTCTGGCATTAACTTCCATACCTTCGCTTCCTTTATAGCTTGATGTTTGTTGGCCGTATCTATAATCAAAGAAGGATACACTTTATCACCTATATGTTTAAACACCACACATTCGTCTTTTCTGCCGATAAGTTCTATGTGCCCTGTGTTGTCCATTATACCAATATCGCTGAAATACAGATAGAACAAATGATAGAAGGTTAAAACATTGCAAGAATTTCATAACATACATGAATATGGGACCTTATATGTGTGTACATTTCATTGACTTCATGAAATCAACTTAAGAGAGTTCGGAGCTTATGTTCCCAAACAAAAACATGGATTTAATCGTAACGTCATTATTTTTTCTGATGCCACGTCAGTGTTTCCTGATGTCAAATCATAGTTTTGTGATGTCAGGTTAGTGTTTTGTGATGTCACGTTAGTATTCCTGATGGCACGCCAGTGTTTCCTGGCGCCACGTTAGTCTTTTTATGATGCCAAGCCATTGTTTCCTAATGTAATGTCAGTGTTCTTTATGTCAGATAAGTGTTTCCTGATGTCAATGCATTGTTTTGTATTGTTACGTCATTGTTTTGTGTTGTTACGTAAGTGATTCCTGATGTCACGTCAGTGTTTCCTAATGTCAATTCATTGTTTTGTGTTGTTACGCCATTGCTTTGTGTTGTCATGTCAGTGTTTCCTGATGTCAAGTCAGTGTTTCCTGATGTCACGTCAGTGTTTCTTTATGTCACATCACGTCAATCTGTGGAAACAAAAACAAACAATTTTGATGAAAAAACATTTATACAATCAATTATGTTTGTTTGTTTGTTTGTTTGTTTAATCAATTAACGTCCTGTTAACAGCAATGGTCATGCAATCAATTAATTAATGTAATCTCGGAAATATGATAGCTATTATTATTTTTTCTAGGTTTTTTCCGCTAATCTCATCGGACGTCGGTACCTCACGTGACCCCATATAAAACAATGATCGATTGATAAAAGTTTGATTGAAAACAGTTGATTGAATGATCTTTCTATAAATAGATAGGGATTTCCCGATTCAGTGAATGAAAGCGTCGAAGTCATTTCAGCGTTTGAATGTGACATGCATTATAACGTTGATAAATTGAGCGCTTCTAAGATGCCAATTTTGTTGTTAACACATTTTCGTCGAACACAGCGAATGATAGACAGACGGGTTTACTTCTCTACCGGTAGTCTTGATGAGAAACATTTTAAACAACGTCGTTGCCACAAATACAACGATGTAATTATGATACACGTAAGGGCAGTGCTTTTATTTAGAGAGTGATATAAGCTATACACGTCTTTTATCTGACATTGAGAACTACGAAAACTACAGTATGATGATGCATTCGCCATATTCTATTGTACATTTATTTGGAAATCAGGATTAATAGGAAAACTGTATCTTAATCCTCATATCATTGGTATGATCATTTTCAGATTTACTCGTTCAATTTCAGGTAATATATCCTGAAATACAAATGCAGATGTATATACTAGATTGTTGTATGTCTTCTTAATTTTGCTTGTAAAGAAAAACCAATTCAAATAATAAAACAATTGTAGCATTTGAAATTAGTCGATGCATGTTTTATTGATCAAAGAAAAATGATCAACCTTGGACTACGTCCTCGGTCGATATTTTTTCTTTGGTCAATAAAAACATGCATCGACCTCATCAAAATGCTATAATTGTATAATAAACACGTTACCCTGAATGTACCCATCCCGTCATCCCTTTCGTTTTTAACGTCATTTCCGGGTCTTTGTAGTAGCTGCTGAAACAGAACCAGCCTCGGCTACACACCTCCCCTGCTTTTCCTATAGGTAACACTTCGTCTTGATCACCTACAACCTTTACCTGATAACATAAATTAAACATCGTATAAACGTGTGCTAAAATACTGTAGTTACTGTAAACAAACTTGCATCTGATTAAATTTTGCGTATTTTGCGGGCGGTAACATTTGCTTCAATAAATCTCTGCGAAGACGTTTCAAACGCATGTAAAGTAGAAACAAATAGTCTGGAAAGCGAAATAAAAACTACATGAAAAAGTACTTCGGCATGAAAATGCAAAATTAAGTGGCCGCAGTACGAATGTATTTGGCTTGCATTCATAACATACGTCACCAACATAATTACATCATAATGGATGAAGTACCCGAAAGGGAGGTCACTCTGTAATATGCAAAGACAGAATATATTATATCTAACCTCCATGTGTGGAAAAGGATACCCCACGCTACCCGTCTTCTGTGCCTCCGTGGAATGGATGGCTGATGTCATGGATACCATAGATTCAGATGACCCGTACACATTCTGAGTGAAAAATCAATACGATAATGAAACTTTTTGAATTTCTTAGCAGGAGTTTAAGGTTTACAGTAATTTGAAACATTCGTTTAACATTATTCCTAATTTAGGAGTAATTTCATTTTAGAGGTCATTGTTTTATAATTAATTTTTCTTTGTTTTCATACCAAATCTGGCTTTCTGATTGGCCAATAATTTTTTTGCATACCACTATGAACAAAAAATCGAGAATGGCGCGAAACCCCGACGTTATCGTGACGTCACAATAGAGACATTGACGTTGCGTATTGAATCGGAAAAAAAGAATCCCTTGAAAAACCACTATAATGTTACATTTAAACATACTTCGTTTTATCAAATAGAGTATCAAATTAGTTATAAGTATTGATGTCACTATTTTTTAATTTTATCGGGTTATGAAAAACAAATTGTTTGCAAACTTTTGTGAGAATCCGCTACGCGGATTCACACAGTTTGCAAACAATTTTTTTTTCATACCCCGATAAAATTAAAAAATAGTGACATCAATGCTTAAGTAATAATCGTATTTGAATGTCATGCTATCTGAGCAAGAACGAGATTGTCGAACTCTTACCTCCGAGGTGAAAGTTTAGCAGTTGGACGTTTTATCGAACTCGTCACCGTAAGTAAGAATTCCTTCAACACATAACATTTACCTAACGTAAAACACCTTTCTTTCGCGTGTGATTTATTTTCGCGACCCAATGAAATCGCGAAAGTTTATCTCCGCGAACTTATATCTACATCATTGATACTGATAGGACTGTCCCGTCAATTTTTTATAATCCACGAATGTTAATCTTCGCGAACTTGTTTTGAGATGGTAATCGCGAAATTAAGTAACCATGAAAGAAAGTTGGTTTACAGTTTTATGCATTTAACAAACTACTGTAAATGTACTTATTTTAGTGGTAGTTTTATTTTAGCGTATTTAGCGTTGCCTTTGGTTGATTCGCTTATTCATTTACAGCGCTACATTGTGTGAAATAGTAATTCCGGTATTGAACCATCGAATTGTACTAATTTTAATCCACGCTAATGAATAGTAATTCACAGTTTTCCGCATTTGCACTCAAATTTGATTGCGCTAAAACAAGAACGTTTACAGTTTGTATAACTAAAAATGGCCAGTGATGCTTCATCTGAGAGAGTATATACCTACAGACGTATCAGGAAAGATCTGCTGGAGCCGACGTTTGTGTTCTGGTGATATCATATAGGAACTAACCACAACTACAATATACAAATAATACAGTTGTTTTAAAGGTGCATTACTTTGCTTGAACCTGTTAAAGAGTACAAAGTATAATTTTCCATAAATTAATTGTGACTTTGAATCGACATTTACTTAGGTATAAGTTCATCAATTTAATTAATTCTAACTCTATTAGCCATCATTTCTAAAGAAGTCGGTTGCCATTTTTCGTTTAGGACACCTAGTTACCACTATTTGAATATGTGTATATAGAATAAAAGCAGTCCTGTAAAATCGGTATTTATTTCAACAAGGAACCAGCACATGTACATAGTAAAGCTACATCCAAAATGCGAAGCCTTTTTTATCTCAATATTAAAGATGTAACTTCCATTGCCGAGCTTAAAACAGTTAGATAACTATTGATGTTTGGTAACATATTGTAAATTCTCAGTGGCTCATCAGTGGCAACGTTCAAGTATCGGATCCGGAAACGCTAAGTAAGATAGAGGTATTAAAAAGGGGGGGGGGGGACAAAACGGCTTCAGACATCGATATGAACACGTCGTCAGTTTATGTGCACAATTGCGTCAAAATGATAACATCATCAGTTCAGGTATATTGGTCATAGAATAAATAAGATGATAAGATGGATTTGCCATAGATTTGTCAGAAAGTATCTTCCATAATATGCGATATTACCTTTCTATAGAAGGCATGAACTGATTTTTTTACGAGTGCATAATTTCGCGATTTGCATGCATTAACCTTTCGGAGTGTTGTTATTTTCGCGATGAATACACCTTTAGACTTTTAACACAAACTTTATACATATACACATATTATGTGCGGTTGAAAATTTCGCGATCAAGCGACCTTCGCGTAATTAGCATAGATTTCCACCTCGTGTAAATTTCCTCATTTACAGTATTTGAAATATATTTCCATTCACAAACTCACGGAAAATTATGACCATAACATTCACGTATCGCTTACATATTCGTGGCTCTGGAGAATACATTAAGATGTATCTAAATTACCTCCACGTAATGATGATATGTCGTATTTTTGAAGATCCGGCGATTCCAACATCTTCACCAATTCAAATGGATACCCACTATACCACGTCATTCTATAACAAAACGAAAATCGATTACTATAAAGGTATATTCATAGTTCATTCATAGTTTACATAATTTCAAAATACAACTCGTTAAGGAGAGAATTTGGGAGTCTTCGTTTGAGAACTGTGTTTGTATTTTGGATATAGTGATAACAGACACGGCCCAAAAATCAGGACCACGTGACGAGTAAAAACGGTTACAATTATATAGACATTTATAAATAACTCGGAAACAGCACATTCCTCTGTCCGTTTGCAATCACTTAGCATTGTGATTCCGTTTTGGGTCCAATTTTGAATAAAATTGATAAATTATTGACTTGTGTTTAATATTCCCATTGTCAGTTCTCACTAGTATTGAAACTTCATTTTTAGAATACAGGAATCTCAAAGCTAAAGCGGCAGTCGATATGGCGTATCATACATGACATACTTTCAAACAATAAAGCATGCATTAATGTAATATGGCATATTCTAATACAATGTAGTACCGATTAATCTAAAAACGCACTACAAAAACTAATAACTAACTACTTTCATTGAATGTCCAAATGACTCAAGCTGTTCTCTGGCTGACTGCTCAACTTAACTGCCAATGCTCTGGCAGCCTTCAAAGAACTCCAAAGAAACTTACAAGCTAGACTTCGGCTAACTCCCAAACTAATGCCCCCACACCAAGTGCCCCCTACCCTTTTATGCTTAGTAACTTATTATAGCTAGATACTCTATTCTAAGGATACTATTTATATAAAAGCTTATTCTTAACATATATATACAATGCATCACCTAAAATAGCCATACTTTAGACATAGCACCTAGATACCCAATACTAAAGATAGAACAGTACTTGAATATGCAAATTATTAAGACTGTCCCATGCACCACATCTCTATCTGCTGCTAAAGATAGGCAGTCGGATTCACCAGATGAGCAGAAGTATATAAATAACTCCAAAACTAAGATAAGGAAATCCCCTATCCATTCTTAGCCTAATGACCCGGCCCTTACTACAGATAGCTCGTTAGTTAGGATCTATAGATACACAATCACTGACCCCTTTATTTACATATCATCTCCACTACAGTGCCCTAATGTTCTCACCACCATTACTACATCATTAGCGCTCTTAGACTGACCACAGCCCTTTCTAGTCTCACAAATGGCTCGGTGTACAGCTGGGTGTTGAACACAACCGCCATCTCTATTTAACCCATGCTGGTCGGCTGACCCATTAACTACAAAACTAATTGGACATGCTAATTGTTACACACCAAACCAAATTATCTGATCTATCTACCTATCCATAGAGGGACTAAAACAATTTTAAACTACTTAAACACCTACAATTAATACTCAAAACTTTAGACACTAAAAAACGCCACACTTTCATACAATGTAGCATACTGCCATACAATGTAGCATACTTTCATAAAATATACCATAGTTTAAATACAAATATAGTATAGTGGGTTTTCATACCATGTAACTTTCAGTAATAAGGTATAATTCAAGAACCACATTTTGATTTTTGCTATATAACTTTTGATCTCTTGTTTAGGCTGATAGCTCATAACCTAAGTTGGGTATGTAACATATGGATTTTTCAGAAACAATAATTATAAACAAATATATGACAGCTTTGAAGTGAAATATGAACTAACGCTATAACGCAAAATACAAAATTAATATAAAAAGGATTTCAGGTTTTTATATTTTTTTCTCAGAAATAGATATTTAATTCTATTAAGTATAACAACGAAATATAACATTCGTCCCCTCTCACAGAAGGAGATTTTTTTTTCATTGTTCGCACTTTCATTCATACACACATACCTCACTTACTGGTAATATATGCCATATCGGTTTCATAAATGGTAATCGTGTAACCTAAAATGTATGGGAGATAATTGGATAATTTCTAACCGGAAATTTTGTCGTTTCATGTGGGCTTTTCTACATCCATACCTGGCCGACAGTACACATGGATATTAACACTATATCAACAATTATACGATCAGCTTAGAATGAAAAATGAGGGTGAGGAAACACACAATAACGATATACAAAATTTAATATAAAATAATTTTGTAGGTTAACTAGCATTAAAGAAATGATAAGATATTAATTATCGTACTTGTAGTTCTTGGATACTTTCCCAAAAAGGCAAACTGTCAACGGTTCATTGTAAAATTACTTCTTTTTGATGATAATATCGGACCAACAGGATTTTCTTATTCCACCAATTAACGGCCTGTGTGATGCTGAGGAAAAACTGAAGTGTCGTCTGTAGTCGGATCTTCTCACACCTACTACATCCATCTATATACAAAAAAAAAAACTATTTGTTAATGTATTTATCTTTTTTATTAATAAGAAAACTTAGTTATTAAGAAAAAATCACAACGACTCAATCGTTAAAATCATAGTCTATGTTTCTCATTATTTTTTCAAGGTTTCTGAAAAGATGTTTACGATGTTTATATTTGATAATGACTTATACCGGATGATTAATCGAAGAGTCCGCAGCTATTTAATAACATCCATATG